>NC_134356.1:117165462-117460462 GCF_048569485.1 Anomaloglossus baeobatrachus | reverse complement strand
TCATTGTGTAGTTATGTCCCCCTTCCTGGCCACTTCCTGGTAAACATGTCCCCCATCCTGATATATATTTCCTACATTCTGGTATATTTGTCCCCATCATGGCCCTGTCCTGGCAAATATACCCCATCCCAGCATATTCCCCATCCTGGTAAATGTACCCAATCCTGGTAAATGTACCCAATCCTGGTAAATGTACCCCATCATTGTAAATGTATCCCATCCTGGCATGTTCCCCCATGCTGTCAAATGACCCCATCCTGGTAAATGTACCTCATCCAGGCATGTTCCCTTATCCTGGTAAATGTCCCCTTTCCTGGTAAATGTACCCCATCCTGATAAATGTCACCCTTCCTGCTAAATGTTCCTCATCCTGGCATGTTCATGTTCCCCCTATCCTGGCATGTTTCCCCCCATTCTGGTAAATGTATCCCCCATACTGGTAAATGTACCCCTTCCTGGCATGTTTCCCTTCCTGCTAAATGTACCCCATCCTTGCATGTTTCCCCCATCCTTGCAGTCTTGTTTCCCCCATCTTTGCAGTCTTGTTTCCCCCCATCCTTGCAGTCTTGTTGCCCCCCATCCCTGCAGTCGTTTCCCCCATCCTTGCAGACATGTTTCCCCCATCCTTGCAGACATGTTACCCCCATCCTTGCAGACATGTTTCCCCCATCCTTGCAGACATGTTTCCACCATCTTTGCACGTTTCCCCCATCCTTGCACGTTTCCCCCATCCTTACAGCCATGTTTGCCCCGTGCTCTCCATGTTTGCTCAGTGCTCTGTTTGCTCCGTGCTCTGTTTGCTCCGTGCTCTGTTTGCTCCGTGCTCTGTTTGCCCCGTGCTCTGTTTGCCCCGTGCTCTGTTTGCCCCGTGCTCTGTTTGCCCTGTGCTCTGTTTGCCCCGTGCTCAGTTTGCCCCGTGCTCTGTTTGCCCCGTGCTCAGTTTCCCCCGTGCTCAGTTTGCCCCGTGCTCAGTTTGCCCCGTGCTCTGTTTGCCCCGTGCTCTGTTTGCCCCGTGCTCTGTTTGCCCCGTGCTCTGTTTGCCCCGTGCTCTGTTTGCCCTGTGCTCCCATGTTTGCCCCGTGCTCTCCATGTTTGCCCCGTGCTCTCCATGTTTGCCCCGTGCTCTCCATGTTTGCCCCGTGCTCTCCATGTTTGCCCCGTGCTCTCCATGTTTGCCCCGTGCTCTCCATGTTTGCCCCGTGCTCTCCATGTTTGCCCCGTGCTCTCCATGTTTGCCCCGTGCTCTCCATGTTTGCCCTGTGCTCTTTTTGCCCCATGCTCTGTATGCCCCGTGCTCTGGCTGTTTGCCCTGTGCTTTGTTTATATGCCCCGTGCTCTGTTTATATGCCCTGTGCTCTCCATGTTTGCCCCGTGCTCTGTATGCCCCGTGCTCTGTATGCCCCGTGCTCTGTATGCCCCGTGCTCTGTATGCCCCGTGCTCTGTTTGTATACCCTGTGCTCTGTATGCCCCGTGCTCTGGTTGTTTGCCCCGTGCTCTGGCTGTTTGCCCCATGCTCTGGCTGTTTGCCCTCTGCTCTGTTTATATGCCCCGTGCTCTGTTTATATGCCCCGTGCTTTCCATATTTGACCGTGCTCTCACTGTATGCCTCGTGCTCTGTATGCCCCGTGCTCTGTATGCCCCGTGCTCTGTATGCCCCGTGCTCTCACTGTATGCCCCGTGCTCTGTATGCCCCGTGCTCTGTATGCCCCGTGCTTTCCATGTATGCCCCGTGCTCTCCATGTTTGCCCTGTGCTCTCCATGTTTTCCCCGTGCTCTCCATGTTTTCCCCGTGCTCTCCATGTTTTCCCCGTGCTCTCCATGTTTGCCCCGTGCTCTCCATGTTTGCCCCGTGCTCTGGCTGTTTGCCCTATGCTCTGTTTATATGCCCTGTGCTCTGTTTATATGCCCGTGCTCTCCATATTTGCCCCGTGCTCTCGCTGTATGCCCCGTGCTCTGTATGCCCCGTGCTCTGTATGTCCCGTGCTCTGTATGCCCCGTGCTCTCCATGTTTGCCCCGTGCTCTTCATGTTTGCCCCGTGCTCTGTATGCCCCGTGCTCTGTATGCCCCGTGCTCTGTATGCCCCGTTTTCCCATGTTTGCCCCATGCTCTGGCTGTTTGCCCCATGCTCTGGCTGTTTGCCCCGTGCTCTGGCTGTTTGCCGCATACTCTGGCTGTTTGCCCTGTGCTCTGTATGCCCCGTGCTCTGTTTATATGCCCCGTGCTCTCCATGTTTGCCCTGTGCTCTCTATGCCCCGTGCTCTGTTTATATGCCCCGTGCTCTCCATGTTTGCCCTGTGCTCTGTATGCCCCGTGCTCTGTTTATATGCGCCGTGCTCTCCATGTTTGCCCTCTGCTCTGTATGCCCCGTGCTCTGTTTATATACCCCGTGCTCTCCATGTTTGCCCTGTGCTCTGTATGCCCCGTGCTCCCATGTTTGCCCCGTGCTCCCCATGCCCCGTGCTCCCCATGTTTTCCCTGTGCTGGCTCTGTCCCCCACACCTTGGCACAGCCGCACACAGCTTAAAAATAAAAAAAAAACTCACCTTCTAGCAGCAGCTCCACCGCGCGGCCACAAGGCGCCGCCTACTGAGTGACGCTCCTCTGTCTCCTAGGCAACAGGCCTGCGGCTCAGGAGAGGAGGAGTGTCAGAGGGAGGAGAGATGTCTCCTCTGCTAAACACCACGTTGAACTGCCGACGAGATCACATCGGCAGTTCAACGTGGCTCAGTGTGGCGACAGCGCGCGTGCCAACACAAAGGGCTCTGCGTGCCCAGTGTGGCACGCGTGCCATAGGTTCGCCATCACTGGCCTAGGAGAATGTCTGCAGGAAGGCAGCTCATCACACCGATTATGCATTGTTTTGCCCCAAAGCCATAATCCAGGGTCACACTTGCTCTTGGAATATATCTCTGAGTACCTCCAGCCAATTCAATGGCAATTCCTGGTCCCTTTTGAATTGCTTCTGGTTGAATTCCTCAGTGATCTGCTATGGTGAAAGAAGCCCCAGTGTCACAAAACCCAACAACTTTTTGGCCATCCAGCACGACCTCCTGTAGATGTTTATGCTGAAGATCATAAGAACGGGTGGCTGTGGCTCGCACTCCATAGACTCCTGGTAGGGAAGTCAACATATCAGAGTCACTTGGCAAATCATCAGGGCCTGAATCCAGCTCTTCTCCTTCTGAAGGTGTCTGTAGATAATGGACAGGCAAAGGTGGTCTGCAGCTGTTCTGCCTCTGAACACCTGGACAGTGAGCTTGCAGATGACCAGGCTGCCCACACTGATAACATCTGCGCTGCGTCTCACTCCTTCCAGTTTGCCTTTTGGAGAAGTAGGTAGGAGACCTTGGTGACTCATAGGGAGGTGCAGGTGCTGGAGGTGGTTGTCGATTTGGAGGATGACTCCACGGGATAGATGGGCATGTGGCCCGCAGATGCCCGGGATGCCCACAGCTATAACATCTTCGCTCTTCTACTTTCTCTCCTTGTCGCATTCCAGAAAATGTGGTAGAAACAACTGGAGGCATATACACACGGGTATCCACATGAGGTGGTGATCTAGGAGGTTGAGGAACATTGGGCACTGAAGGACAAGGAACCTCTGGTGTTGGGGTGCTGGTCATTTTTGCTCCCTCTGCTAGCAGCTTCTTCCACTGAGGCTTGATAGTGAGTAGCTCATCAGCTAGAGCGGCAGCTTGTTCCACTGTCTCTGGTCTCCTCTTACGCACCCATTCACGGATCTCAGTAGGGCACTTGGCATAAAACTGTTCTTTTAGGATGACCTGGAGGAACGTCTCCCAAGTTAAGGCCCCCTCTCCCTCCAGCCAGCGATGGCATACTTGTTTCAGTCTATGGGCATACATTTTGAAAGACACTTCACTATCACAGGCTAACATACGGAACTTAGTCCTATAAGTATCTGGGGTTACGGCATAATGTTCTAGAATGGTCTGTTTGATCTCCCCATACTCACAATTCCACTGAGGGTCCATAGCTCTATAGGCGTCGGCAGCTTCACCCTCCAAGAGGCCCACCAGGTGTCTGACTCGCTCTCTTTCTGGGACTTCCATTAATCGGCACTGATGCTCAAAGTCCTGGAAGAAGCCCTCAATGTCGACTGCAGCTTCATTAAGTGGCTTAAAGTCCTCGCGGGACACTCTGGAGAATTCCCTCATAGTGGGTGCTGTGGGTACAGTTTGTCTGGAGCCTCTAGCTGCTTCCACGGCAAACCTCCTCTCCAGCAATGCCCTCTTGAGCTCTGCGAATAGCATCCATCTTATATTCAATGGTGACCTCATTTCCAAGCAGTGCCATCTCCTCATACCACACAACCCATTGACTTTTTGGGGTATTTACCTACAGCTCCCGTCTTTCCTGTCCTTGCTGTGGAAATTGTTCCTCGGTGCCATCTTGCAAGCAAGCGTTTTCCAAACCCTCAATTAGTTGCTTCTTGGAGAGTCCTTTGTAGCCAACTCCTAATTCATGGGGTTTTTTTTGAGGTTCGACATAGTCCAGTTCCTGTATCCTGAGGTTCTGGTTTCAGACGTTGATGGGCCGTTGTCCTCCATTGTTTCTGCTCTGATCCCGCCGCTGCCACCAGTTTGTGACGGGGTATGCGACAGAGCAGTAAGGGACACCAGACCGATGAACAATCCAACAAGATTTAATGAGGCAGGGAGCATAAAACATCCAATATCCAAATGGTTGTTTAGAGTCCACACAAAGGAAACAGATCCGGGCAATCCGACGCCAAGGAAAATGCAACAACAGTCCTTAGATGTGTTCCTTAAATCCGATAGCGTGGCTGAGACAACACAATCCCACATAGCAGCTGATCTTCAGTGTCCCATAGTCCATACTCAGGCTCTAGAATTCAGCCTCAGCTATATATCCTAATCCTTTATCAGCCGAGATCCAACTAACTGAACTAACATGGATCTCATTGTTCTTCTCTCCTGGGATCAGCCCCTAAGGTGGGCACACCTCCCCCTGGACATTTGATACATGAATGGACTTTGAATGTCCTGGCTCTGTTCTGTGTACCAAGTTGTGGTTGGAGAAGTCCCATGATGAGAAGAACAAACAATCCCCCACCAGTAGTACATACAGGACAGTCAAGGAGAGACAGACTATTACACCATGAGCACAGGCGGCGGAGGGACACGCTGTTACACTGTGCACCATATTACTTTACACCCATATGTGCCCCTATATACTGCGCACCCATATACTGTGCACCACATTACTGTGCCCTAAGATACTGCACCATATTACTGTTTCCCAATATACTGTTATTAGATATATTGTGCCCCGACGATGACTGTGCACCATTACTGTGCCTCCATATTACTGTACCCGATATACTGTGTACCATATTACTGTGCATCATATTACTAAGCACCCTATTACTGTGCCCTCATATACTGTGCACCACATTATTGTCCCCCTATATTATTGTGCCCTCATTTACTGTGCACCATTTTACTATTCCCC
The DNA here is from genome assembly GCF_048569485.1 of Anomaloglossus baeobatrachus. Lineage (NCBI taxonomy): Eukaryota > Metazoa > Chordata > Amphibia > Anura > Aromobatidae > Anomaloglossus > Anomaloglossus baeobatrachus. The sequence continues at coordinate 117,454,967 of NC_134356.1, read as the reverse complement.
AATATAATCTGCAACATATTATTGTGCCACTATATACTGTTACTACATATATTGTGCCGCACGATATGACTGTGCACCATATTACTGTGCCCCATATACTGTGCTTCTATATTACTGTACCCCATATACTGTGTACCATATTACTGTGCATCATATTCAATACACCCGTATACTGTGCACCATATTACTGTGTTCTCATATACTGTGCACAATATTACTGTGCACCCATATACTGTGCACAATATTACTGTGCACCATATTACTTTGCCCCATATAATGTGCACCATCTTACTGTGCATCATATTACAATACACCCGTATACTGTGCACCATATTATTGTGCCCTCATATACTGTGCACAATATTACTGTGCACCATACTACTGTGCTCCCATATACTGTGCACCATATTACTTTGCCCCATATAATGTGCACCATCTTACTGTACACCCATATACTGTGCACCATCTTACTGTACACCCATATACTGTGCACCATATTACTGTACACCCATATACTGTGCACCATATTACTGTGCCCCATATACTGTTCCTACATATATTGTGCCCCCACAATATTACTGTGTCCCATCTACTGTGTACCATATTACTGTGCGTCATATACTGTGCACTACATTATTGTCCCCCTATATTATTGTGCTCTCATATACTGTGAACCATATTACCGCGCACCATTTTACTATTCCCCAATATAATCTGCAACATATTGCTGTGCCCCTATATACTGTTACTACATATATTGTGCCCCCACGATATGACGGTGCACCATATCACTGTGCCTCCATATTACTGTACCCCATATACTGTGTACCATATTACTGTGCATCATATTACTAAGCACCTTATTTCTGTGCCCGATATTATTGTGCACCTATAAACTATGCACCATATTATTGTGCCCCCATATGCAGTGCACCATTTTACTGTGCTTCATATACTGTGCACCACATTACTGTCCCCCTATATTATTGTGCCCTCATATACTGTGCACCATATTACTGTGCACCATTTTACTATTCCCCAATATAGTCTGCAACTTATTACTGTTCACATATTACTTTGCCCCATATACTGTGCACCATATTACTTTACACCCATATGTGCCCCTATATACTGTGCACCCATATACTGTGCACCACATTACTGTGCCCTAAGATACTGCACCATATTACTGTGTCCCAATATACTGTTACTACATATATTGTGCCCCGACGATGACTGCACCATAATACTGTGCCCCATATACTGTGCACCATTACTGTGCCTCCATATTACTGTACCCCATATACTGTGTACCATATTACTGTGCATCATATTACTAAGCACCCTATTACTGTGCCCCATATTACTATGCACCCATATACTGTGCACCATATTACTGTGCCCTTATATACTGTGCATCATATTACTGTGCCTCATATACTGTGCACCACATTATTGTCCCCCTATATTATTGTGCCCTCATTTACTGTGCACCATTTTACTATTCCCCAATATAATCTGCAACATATTACTGTGCCCCTATATACTGTTACTACATATATTGTGCCCCACGATATGACTGTGCACCATATTACTGTGCCATCATATACAGTGCCACATATTCTGTGCCACCATATTACTGTGCACCATACTACTGTGCCCCCATATACTGTGCACCATATTACTGTACACCCATGTACTGTGCACCATATTACTGTACACACATATACTGTGCACCATATTACTGTGCCCCATATACTGTTCCTACATATATTGTGCCCCCACAATATTACTGTGTCCCATCTACTGTGTACCATATTGCTATGCACCCATATACTGTGCACCATATTACTGTGCCCCATATACTTTACACCATATATCTGTGCCCTCATATACTGTTCATCATATTATTGTGCCCTTATATACTGTGCACCTGCACCATATAACTACTTCATATACTCACTGTACCCCTATATACTGTGCACCATATTACTGTGCTCCATATTACAGTGCCTCATGTACCGTGCACCATATTACTGTGCACCATATTACTGTGCCCCATATTTTGTGCACCATATTACTGTGCCCCATATACTGTGTTACATATTATAGTGCCCCATATACTTTGCTCCATGTTAATGTGCGCATATGGTGTGCACCATAATACTGTGCCCTCATATACTGTACCTCCATAACTGCCCGATTACACTGTGCACCATATTACTGTGCCCTCATATACTGTGCAACATATTAATGTGCCCCTATACTGTGCACCTGCAATATATTACTGTACCCTTTATACTCACTGTGCACCATATTACTGTGCCCCATATACTGTGCACCATATTATGCACCCATATACTGTGCACCATATTACTGTGCCCCCATATACGGTGACACCTTTTACTGTGCCCCATATGCTTTGCACCATATTACTTTGCCCCCATATATGGTGCCATCATTTACTCTATCCCATATGCTTTGCACCATATTACTGTGGCCACATATACGGTGCCACCATTTACTGTGCCTGAGATACTGTGCACCATATTACTGTACACCCATATGTGCCCCTATATAAAGTGCACCCATATACTGTGCACCACATTACTGTGCCCTAAGATACCGCACCATATTACTGTGTCCCAATATACCGTTACTACATATATTTTGCCCCCATGATGACTGTGCACCATATTACTGTGCCCATATACTGTGCACCATTTCTGTGCCTCCATATTACTGTACCCCATATACTGTGTACCATATTACTGTGCATCATATTACTAAGCACCCTATTACTGTGCCCGATATTACTATGCACCCATATACTGTACACCATATTTCTGTGCCCTCATATACTGTGCACCATATTACTGTGCGTCATATACTGTGCACCACATTATTGTCCCCTTATATTATTGTGCCCTCATATACTGTGAACCATATTACTGTGCACCATTTTACTATTCCCCAATATAATCTGCAACATATTACTGTGCCCCTATATAAATGTTACTACATATATTGTGCCCCCACGATATGACTGTGCCCCATATACTGTGCACCATTACTGTGCCTCCATATTTCTGTACCCCATATACTGTGTACCATATTACTGTGCATCATATTACTAAGCACCTTATTACTGTGCCCGATATTATTGTGCACCCATATACTGTGCACCATATTATTGTGCCCCCATATACAGTGCACCATTTTACTGTGCTTCATATACTGTGCACCACATTACTGTCCCCCTATATTTTTGTGCCCTCTTATACTGTGCACCATATTACTGTGCACCATTTTACTATTCCCCAATATAATCTGCAACATATTACTGTGCACATATTACTTTACACCCATATGTGCCCTGTGACGGGGTATGCGACAGAGCAGTAATGGACACTAGACCGATGAACAATCCAACAAGATTTAATGAGGCAGGCAACATAAAACATTCAATATCCAAATGGTTCTTTAGAGTCCACACAAAGGAAACAGATCCGGGCAATCCGACGCCAAGGAAAATGCAACAGCAGTCCTTAGATGTGTTCCTTAATTCCGATAGCGTGGCTGAGACCACACAATCCCACGTAGCAGCTGATCTTCAATGTCCCATAGTCCATACACAGGCTCTAGAATTCAGCCTCAGCTATATATCCTAATCCTTCTCCAGCCGAGATCCAACTAACTGAACTAACATGGGTCTCATTGTTCTTCTCTCCTGGGATCAGCCCCTAAGGTGGGCACACCTCCCCCTGGACATTTGATACATGAATGGACTTTGAATGTCCTGGCTCTGTTCTTTTTACCAAGTTGTGGTTGGAGAAGTCCCATGCTGAGAAGAACAAACAATCCCCCACCAGTAGTACATACAGGACAGGCAAGGAGAGACAGACTATTACACCGTGAGCACAGGCGGGGGAGGGACACGCTGTTACAATCCCTTCCCCTCTCAATTTGTGTACGGACTAGTGACCTCAACAGGTCGCTTGTCAAGTACAGGTAAACATGGTGGACCTGACTCAGGGCTCCTCCTGTTTGGACAATCCCTTTGCATTTTGGGTGTTGGCTTCAGGTTTTTTAGTGTATGATGAAGATGTAGGGTTGAATGTTCGGCCCCAGTTTGTATCCTCCTTCACTTCAACTCTGCTTCCTGCACCCACAAATTTGCATTGTATATCTCCCACATCATTGCCTAGGAGAATGTCTGCAGGCAGGCCGCTCATGACACCGATTATGCATTGTTTTGCCCCAAAGCCATAATCTAGGGTTACACTTGCTCTTGGAATATATCTCTGAGTACCTCCAGCCAATTCAATGGTCCCTTTTGAATTGCTTCTGATTGCCAACTCCTAATTCATGGGCCTTTGTTTTGAGGTTCGACATAGTCCAGTTCCTGAATCCTGAGGTTCTGGTTTCAGACGTTGATGGGCCGTTGTCCTCCATTCTTTCTGCTCTGATCCCGCCGCTGCGATTAGTTTGTGATGGGGTAAGCGACAGAGCAGTAAGGGACACCAGACCGATGAACAATCCAACAAGATTTAATGAGGCAGGGAGCATAAAACATCCAATATCCAAATGGTTGTTTAGAGTCCACACAAAGGAAACAGATCTGGGGCAATCCGACGACAAGTAGAATGCAACAGTCCTCAGATGTGTTCCCTAAATCCAGCAGAGTGGCAGCTGATCCTCAATGTCCCATAGTCAATACACAGGCTCTTGGATTCAGCCTCAGCTATATATCCTAATCCTTCTCCAGCTGAGATCCAACTAACTGAGCTAACATGGGTCTCATTGTTCTTCTCTCCTGGGATCAGCCCCTAAGGTGGGCACACCTCCCCCTGGACATTTGATACATGAATGGACTTTGAACGTCCTGGCTCTGTTCTGTTTACCAATTTGTGGTTGGAGAAGTCCCATGCTGAGAAGAACAAACAATCCCCCACCAGTAGTACATACAGGACAGTCAAGGAGAGACAGACTATTACACCATGAGCACAGGCGGGGGAGGGAGACGCTGTTACACCTAGCTCCAGTAGATACTGTATATAGTCGTGGATTTAGATGTCATGTGGATTCTTAGTTTAGCAAGGAACAGCATCAGCCTAACTTGTACTGTTGATGAATAAGCAATTGAGTCATGCATTTTATTTTGCAGTATATATTTCAAATTCTTGATTTTAACTAAAACTTTGCAGTTTACGTCTCAAATCAGAGACATGTATCTCTACTTTTATGAATGAACTAGCGGGCAAGCATTCGTGATTGAGCCAATGGGTGATTCTTGGGGAAATCAATATTTCAGGTCTGATATCTGTAGGTAACATTTATATAAATGTGTGTGTGTGTGTGTGTGTGTGTATAAATACATATAATATATATATTATATATATAATTTCCTGATTACAGTAAGGCAGTCTGATGACCACCTATTTAATGTAAATAAAAATAATTTGTAAGATTAAAAGGAACTTGATCTGCTGTCAATTGAGAACTGAAGAACATTTTACCCATCATACTATCGTTCTGTGATAGTTTAAAAATAAAAAAATGAAAATTGTACCATTAAAAACTTGTAAATACCTTTCCATTGTAAATACCTCTGTAAATACCTAGCCTATTGTAAATTTCTACCCTTTGCTCCATCCCTTCCTCTGTTTATTAAATGACCCCTTCCCCTCTCCCCTCCATTGTTTCTCTCCCCCTATTGTTAATGTCTACTTATTAAGTATTAGAAATAAGTTATTACTTCGTATATCCATTGTAAATACCTACCCTTTGTAAATACCTTTGTAAATACCTACTCTTTGAAATATCTACCCTTTGTAAATACCTACTCTTTGAAATATCTACCCTTTGTAAATACCTACTCTTTGTAAATATCTACCATTTGTAAATACCTACCCTATTGCAAATTTCTACCCTTTGCTCCATCCCTTTCTCTGTTTATTAAATGAACCCTTGCCCTCTCCCCTCCATTGTTCCTCTCCCCTCCATTGTTAATGTTTACTTAAGTATTAAAAATAAAAGTTATTACATTGTATATCCATTTTAAATACCTTTGTAAATACCTACCCATTGTAAATACCGCTGTAAATACCTACTGCACTCTTTGTAAATACCTACCCTATTGTAAATGTCCACCCTTTGCTCCATCCCTTCCTCTGTTAATTCAAGGACCCCTTCCCTTCTCCCCTTCATTGTTCCTCTCCCCCCATTGTTAATCTATGTTAATCTAAGTATTAGAAATAAAAGTTATTACAAAATAAAGAGTTAAAAAAAATAAATTAAATTCTTGACTTACTGTTGATTTGTTTACTCTGCCTCCCAAAGTTTGAAGTAACAGATTTTTCCTTAGCTGGCAGATTTCCGCAGCGCTCAGGCCAGCAGCCGCACTATGCTGGCTGTCAGCCCTTTAAACCCGCAGAACACAGACCCGCAGCGTTCATTGCAGGCTGGGGTTCGTCTGTGGGCTGCATTAGCATGGGATGCCCTCCTGTCCAGCAGATGAAGATGAGCGGCTACTGATCCCCAGCGTACCTCAGAGCTGCATGTGCTCTGAGTGACCCATTATGTGTGTGCCCCGCAGCGTCTCCCAGTATGTCTATTCCCCTCCAATGGCCCCAGTAATGTGTATGCCCACAGCATCCCCAGTATGAGTAATGCCCAGCACTGGCCCCTGTAATGTGTATGCCCCCCACTGGCGCCAGTAATGTTTATGCCCCTCAATGGCCACAGTAACTTGTATGTCCCCAGTAATGTATTTACTATGGCCACTATTTCTCCTGTGATGTATATACAGCAGTTTGCAGTTACACTGCCAGGCCAGCACAAGAACAGAATTAAACGCCCAGCGCCGATATGGCAACATCACTGCTAGCACACGGACTCAATGGACATGTCTGTTAAAGTGATGGCCATCAAGTAGCGTGCCCTGCACAGCCAGATACCTACCGGAGAGGAGCTGGATAGGAGACAAGCGGGGGGAAGGTGAGTGAGGTTTGTTGCCGGTTTCTCCATATTAAAAATAGCTCTAATGTGCCTGTGTGTGCATGTATGATGTGTATCTGTTTGTCAGTGTATGTGACTGTTTATATATTTGTTTACATGTATTTTTGTGAACTTGTCTTCAAATATGTACAGTTACAGACATATGTACATATATCTGTGCTTGTCTGTGTGTGCATGAAGCCCACTGAGTCTTTCGCCCAGGGCCCACAAAAACCTGGAGCTGGCCTTGTCTAGAAATACAAGCTGGGCACAATGTATGGGCACTACAATGTACTGGGCACCACAATGGCAGATTTGCAATTTTCACTGAGCAACATCCATTGCTTCTTGTTTCTGGAAAAGACCCATGGAGTGACTACTACTACTACACATGTGGATAACATGGGGACACTTGAAGGGGGATTCTGCTCTTCTGGCATTTAGGTGCTCTGTATTTGGAGTCTGCAAACTTTTCTAGGAAAATCTGTGCTCCAAGGGTCAAATAGTGCTTCCTCCCCCCCCCATCGCAAGTCATGTGGCTAAGCAGTACTTTACAGCCACATATCGAGTATTGCCTTGTTCAGAAGAAATTGTCTGACTCATTTTGGTGGCATTGTTATCCATTTTCCCATGTAAAAATTTAAAATCTGGGGCTAAAACAATTTTTTCTGGTAAAAGCGTAATTACATTTTCTTCATGACCCAATGGTATAAAATTCTGTGACACCCCTTTAGTGTCAATATGATCACTGTACCCCTGGATGAATTCATTGAGAGGTGTATTTTTTAAAATAAGGTCACTTATGGGGGATTTCTGCTATTCTGACAGCTCAGAGGCTCTGCCTATGTGAAATATCACCTGCAAACCATAACCGCAATATTGCGCTATAATAATCTGCTCCTTCCCTTCTGAGTTTTCCACTGAATCTAAAATGTACAGCGGTACCTCGGTTTTCGTTGACGTCGGTTATCGTTGGTTTCGGTTTTTGTTGATTTTTTTCCTTCAAATTTACTCAGTTTTTGTTGGTTGCGTCGGATTACGTTTTTTTTATCTGCATGCCCACGTGATTACCCTCCTAATTTTGCAACAACAAAAGGTGACCCATGCATTGTCCTGCTCTATGTGGCATTGTGCGAGTATCACCCCGCTCGTCAGATTCAATATGTATGTTAAAAATGTGAGATAAAATATATTTATTGTTTACATTAGTATTTTATATTCATTTCTTATTGTTTCTAATATTAAACTCTGTTTATTCTATATAAAATGTATTTTCAGTATGTATTTTGGAGGGTCTAAAGCAAATTAGTTGGATTTACATTGATTCCTATGAAAATAATTGCCTCGGTTTTCACTGATTTTGGATTCCACCAATTATATTCAGACGGATTATCATTGAAAATTGAGGTATAACTGTAGTTCCCGATTACATGTATGGTATTGGCGCACTCAGGAGAAATTGCACAATGAATTGTATAGTCCCATTTTTTCCTATTAGCCAGAAGAAAACTTAAAAACTTGGGACTAAACAAATTTTAGTGGTAAAATATAATTATCTTTTTCACCACTCAATGGTATAAAATTCTGTGAGGTACATGTGGTGCATTACATGAATTAATTGAGGGGTGTAGACTGTAAAATGTGGTCACTTGTGGGGGGTCTGTTTTTATAGCATCTCAGGGACAATGTGACATGCCACCCTCCAACAATTCCACCAAAATCTGCACTGCAATATGTCGCTCCTTCCCTTCTGAGTAGTGATGAGTGAGCACTAAACTGCTTGAGTGCTCGTTACTTGAATCGAGCAGGGCCGACGATCTGACGTGCTTGATTCAAGTTCTGAGTATAATGGAAGTCAATGTGGAACTCCAGCAATTTTCCAGCAGATCCCCCAAGGAGGGCTGGAAGACAGGAAAATTGATGAAATGGATGGAAATAGCACTCAAATGGAATGGAAACAGCATGGAGAAGACGCCTGGACACATCTCTGACTCCCAGGTCACTGTTGGTAAGTAAATAAATAAATTTAATAAACGTCAGGACCCCCCTATTTTTTGAGAACCAGCCAAGGTAAATCAGACAGATGCAGGCTGGTATTGTGAGTTTGGGAAGGTCCATGGTTATTTCGCCCTTCCCAGCCTAAATATACCAGCCTGCAGCCACCCAATCTAATGGATGAGCCAATTCTGGTGCTTCACCTCGATTTTTTCTGATTGCCCTGCTGCAGCGGCAATCAGGGTTATACTGTTTGAGATTGATGTCAGCTATGAATTGTCAACTGCCATCAAGCCCAGGGGTTAGTAATGGAGAGATGTCTTATCAGACACCCTCATTACTTACCTAGTAAGTATAAATTGAAAAAAAACACAGAAAAAAATTGTTTATTTGAATATTGACTTCCCCACACTATCCATCATTCACCAATTTATAATTTAAAATAAAAAAACCATGAAGCTCCAATGTAGTCTCTGATCTATTGGTTCCACGGCGTTCCTCGAATCGGTACTCCAATCTACAGATCCTCTGTCAGAGAATGAGGCTCAATAGATCAGTCCCTGTCAGTGTCGCGGGCGGGGAGGAGGGTATCAGCACACTACGCTCACCCCCTTCTGCTCGGGTCCGGCGGCCGCTGCTCAGTGGTGGCTCGAGCTGTAGGCCGGATCCCGGGGGTTTCTCGAGCGGCACTCCTCGCCCGTAAGTGAAAAGGGGGGTTGTTGGGTGTGGGGATTGTTTATTGTCCGTGACGCCACCCACGGTTGTGGTGATTTCACCACCGCTGCTCAATACGGGGATCCCGGGGATGGTGATGCGGAGCAGCCAGGTGTTGTGTTGCCCCTCCGTGGGTAGGGGTTGGTGATCCCGGGGCCCGGTGATGGCTTGGGAGGTGCAGGGCCTGGTGGGCGCAGGGACGCGGGGGCAGCGCTGTGCCTTGCGGCACTGTGGTACTCACTCAGCCTGAGACGTTGACACAGTTTTTACGGTAAACCAAACGGCTGGTAAGATGGTCCCACGGACGGCTGCACTTGTTCTCCCGGTAGGTGACGGTGATGTCCCTTTTCCTAGCACCTTTGTGTACTTGTTGGTTGCGATGGGTCCCCACCGGTAACCCGCTCCCCGGCTTCAAGCTGGACCGGGGGAGCTCTACTCTTTGCCCGCAGGCGCTGGCCCTAAGAAACTGGTGCCTTGGCGGTGGCGGTGTCTCTCTTACACTGGCTGGGCTGTTGCCTTCAATCGGGACTTGGTTGTTTGGGGATCTACGTCCCCTTCACTGACGGATTCGGCAAATTGTGGCGACTCCAAGCCTTGCCGGGGTCCGAGAGGCCCCTGCCCTGGTGCTGACTGTCCTTCGGAACACTGCTCCAGACCGCCGGGCACACAGCCTACGGGGTCCTTCCAGGAACTTCCAAACGGTCCCCCTCCAGACAGTCACCGCCGTTGCTGACCTTGCTGACCTGTCCTGCACACAGCTGGACTACCTCAGGCTTTTGCACACTCCTTCTGTTCTGTCACCACTCTTGCTTTCCTCCTTTACTACTTTTCTTCCTTCACTTTCACTTAGCTGTTTACTTTAGCCCTGTCTGGGCTACTCCTCCACTCCTTCCACTTCCTCCTCCCTGACTGCACTCTAGCCCTGCCTGGGCTAATCTGCCTGGTTTCTCCCGCCTCCAGAGCTGTGTTCTCCTCGGTGGGCGGAGCCAACCGCCTGGCCCACCCCCTGGTGTGAATCATCAGTCTCTGGAGGAAGGCAACAAGGATTTTTGGTTAGCTTAGGTGTTCCTACCTGGGATGTAGGGTGTGGTCGTGTGTGACCTGTGTCCCCTGGCTTGCCCAGGGCGACACATTCCCCCTTAGCAAAATGCAGACCGTCCGCGGGCTGCCGTCCAACACCGGTTTTATTTTTCTGTAAAAGATAACATGGTAAATTAAAATGTACATTTTTAATAAATCTTCCCTTAATGGGAGGCACTTTTACTTTAATGTTGCATAACGGTTTACGGTTACGGTTTCCGCTCTCTCCCACCCAAGCAACCTGGCCCTGATGCTGCCCCTAAAGCCCAGGCAGCACCCCTTGACCCACAGTCCAGCACACGGTACCCGAGCGGGATCTGTCCTTCCCTCCAGAGGGTAGCCACCGGTTCCTTTGGTGGCTGGGCCCCAGCCTGCTCTGCTGAGGGCCCTCCCTCCAACCTGCCTCTCCGGAGGCGGCATTGCGGAAACGGTAACGGCAAACAACATATTTACAAGCCACTTAACATTTGTGGGTGCCCTGCAAGTTCACGGGCTTGTCCATGGATAGTTCCCATGCAAAACTTTTTAAACGGTCCCCACGGGGACAACGGTGTCGGCTCCAGCCGGTTCAATCACAAAGCAAATCAGGTTAAACTTTGGTAATCATCTTTTTCTTATCATCTTTCAAACTTTTAAACAACAAAGTGGTGGTCCCAACGGGGACGGTGCAACGGGCATCCGCTGCCCTACTCGTACCTTTCTGCTGAGGCGGACCCGTCCTCTGCCACCAGCACATCAAACATGCACTGACATGCCTGCGGTGACAGGGGTACCCGGTACCCATTTCCACCGGTACGCGGGGTATGGACAACCACGGGGCCTCCTACATAGCGGGAACGCTCACTTGCCTCTTCAAACTCAACAGCGGACCCGAGGCTAGGGTAGGAGTCATCACCTCTTGTTCCTGCGTCAGGCGGGTTGCCGCCAGCTGTCGCAGCCTCCTGGCCTCCAGCATCCAACATTTCAGCCCCTTCTGTGGTAGCACGGAGCAGCAGATTAGGCGAGCTTACACTGAGGCGCCCCATAAGTAACGGCAAGGGTGATGCATAGGCCGAAACTAGGCCGGGCCCCTCAGCCGCAGCGGCCGGTCCTGGTAGGACATAGGGACGTGGGTCACCAGTCGACTCTGCTACATCCATTTCCCCTCCGTACATCGGGGCAGTTGTTATCAGCTCCTCCACCTCGTTGGTCCACTGCTCCATCATCCGGAAGATCTGCTCCTGTTGACTCCGGTGTAATTGAATCACCCGGGCCTTCATCCAGGCCACAGTTCAAGGCTCAGGGTCTGGCACAGTCACTGCTGGGACTTCTGGCACCATGCTGTTAAGGGGCCGCGGTTCCAGCGGTTCCCCCTGGTGCACTTCAGGGACGTCCCGGACGTCTGTAGCCGGCTGGTCCGCCGGAGCGGCTGGGCAGGGTATCGCTACCGGTTGGGCAGGTAGCGGGCCTAATGGTGGGGCGGCAGCAGCTATTACGGGTAGCAGGGAGAGAGGTAGGGTGAGCGGAAGCCGGCTGGGCCCCTCAGCTCCAACGGCCGATCCCTCAGGAATACAGGGGCGTGGGTCGCTTACCCGCTCCTCCAAATCCTCTTCTGCCTCGCGTCTCCACATAGCAGCCACCACGTCCGCCATGTCGGTCTCCCACTCCTCCAGGAGGAGTTGCATATGAGCCTGCAGACGGTTACTCAGCGGGACGGTCCGGTCCCTCAACCACGTCGCCGTGCCGGGCGCGGGGGCTTCCTCGTTGGGAGTTGGATCGTACATCTTGGCAATCGTGCCTTCCAGGAACCCAGTATTGCTGCAGAGTCCTGGCGTCCCTGCTTTTATAGCTGCAGCTACATGCGTCCAGCCGCCATCGCGTCCCCCTTAGCTCTTTTCGGCCCCTCCTCTCTCGGGGCGGGGTTTTGGCCTTCGCGCCTCTACTGCTCGAGAAGACGCTCGAGCGGGAACTTTTCGCGCCAAAGATGGCAGCTTCTGAAATTTTTCTGCCGGATACCTCCGGCGGTAACAAGGCGCACCTCTACCAGACAGCAGAGCGGTAAGATCCTGTTCGTGACGCCAAGTTGTCGCGGGCGGGGAGGAGGGTGTCAGCATACTACGCTCACCCCCTTCTGCTCGGGTCCGGCGGCCGCTGCTCAGTGGTGGCTCGAGCTGTAGGTCGGATCCCGGGGGTTTCTCGAGCGGCACTCCTCGCCCGTGAGTGAAAAGTGGGGTTGTTGGGTGTGGGGATTGTTTATTGTCCGTGACGCCACCCACGGTTGTGGTGATTTCACCACCGCTGCTCAATACGGGGATCCCGGGGATGGTGATGCGGAGCAGCCAGGTGTTGTGTTGCCCCTCCGTGGGTAGGGGTTGGTGATCCCGGGGCCCGGTGATGGCTTGGGAGGTGCAGGGCCTGGTGGGCGCAGGGACGCAGGGGGCAGCGCTGTGCCTTGCGGCACTGTGGTACTCACTCAGCCTGAGACGTTGACACAGTTTTTACGGTAAACCAAACGGCTGGTAAGACGGTCCCACGGACGGCTGCACTTGTTCTCTCGGTAGGTGACGGTGATGTCCCTTTTCCTAGCACCTTTGTGTACTTGTTGGTTGCGATGGGTCCCCACCGGTAACCCGCTCCCGGGCTTCAAGCTGGACCGGGGGAGCTTTACTCTTTGCCCGCAGGCGCTGGCCCTAAGAAACTGGTGCCTTGGCGGTGGCGGTGTCTCTCTTACACTGGCTGGGCTGTTGCCTTCAATCGGGACTTGGTTGTTGGGGGATCTACGTCCCCTTCACTGACGGATTCGGCAAATTGTGGCGACTCCAAGCCTTGCCGGGGTCCGAGAGGCCCCTGCCCTGGTGCTGACTGTCCTTCGGAACACTGCTCCAGACCGCCGGGCACACAGCCTATGGGGTCCTTCCAGGAACTTCCAAACGGTCCCCCTCCAGACAGTCACCGCCGTTGCTGACCTTGCTGACCTGTCCTGCACACAGCTGGACTACCTCAGGCTTTTGCACACTCCTTCTGTTCTGTCACCACTCTTGCTTTCCTCCTTTACTACTTTTCTTCCTTCACTTTCACTTAGCTGTTTACTTTAGCCCTGTCTGGGCTACTCCTCCACTCCTTCCACTTCCTCCTCCCTGACTGCACTCTAGCCCTGCCTGGGCTAATCTGCCTGGTTTCTCCCGCCTCCAGAGCTGTGTTCTCCTTGGTGGGCGTAGCCAACCGCCTGGCCCACCCCCTGGTGTGAATCATCAGTCTCTGGAGGAAGGCAACAAGGATTTTTGGTTAGCTAGGTGTTCCTACCTGGGATGTAGGGTGTGGTGGTGTGTGACCTGTGTCCCCTGGCTTGCCCAGGGCGACACATCAGCACCACACCTGAAATTTCTCATGTACGATGATGTCACTGATTTACTGATTTCAATGCGCATGAAAAATTCCAGGTCTGGCGCTAACCAGAAGGGACCTATGGAACCTTGTTCTCTGAACGAGGATCTATCAGTTGGAGTACCAATTCGGGGGACGTTGTGGGACCAGTATATCATTTTCATGGTTGACAGACAACCCTATGGTATCCGGCTGCAGAAGGTCGACGCGTTTGCTGCACTAAATGCTCCTTGATAGCCCATTCTTTCTTCTGTGGTGTTAATGGAGTTCTATGTATCTTCTCTGTTATTGTTAAATCTCTCCTTTTTAGGACCCTGCGCATATCTTTACCTTTGAGCTGCTAATCATTATCCTCTCACTGTGTCTTTATATACCTGCATTTCCCCTTGGTTTGTTGCCGGTGATGGAGTTTTTCTACAGTCGGCTTGTAATCTTCGGGAAACACATTGTTAGTCGCTGTCACTCTCCCAAAGTCTTCTTGGAGAAAAGTTGTCCGTCTGTATTCCCTTCTTTGTTTTCCCTGTGTGTTCTTTAGGCCTTCATGAGGTTGACTAGTGTTAATCCAGTCTGATCATTACCTAGGTCCCAGTTCAGTCAGCTAGGTAATGAAGAACCGATCTAGGCAGGGGCGGACACAGACTGCAGGGGCCCCTGTGCAAGAAATCTTTTGGGCCCCCCTTCCCCCCTTTCTTACCAGATTAAACGTATGTAAACATATAGGTTGCACTGTTTTTTCCTAGTTTAGGACACAATGACCAAATCTAAACAAATAAGCTCCATATTTACCATCTGAATATAACACCGACCAGTCCTGGCACCCTTCTATCTGCTGCAGCTTCAGCGCTGTCTTCAATGCTTTTATACACATTGGCTGGAGATGGGACAGCTTGGATACCCTGTGTGTTTTGCAGCTTGTCAATGGTATACGGCTCAAGAGTCTGAAACCAGTAATTGTCTGCAGCAGTCACATGGGGCACTTGGGCTGGCACAGCCACTTTAAATAAAAGCATCAGGGAATGGCACAGTAGAGCTGTCAGGTGGAAGAAAGATGAGGATTTATAGTTTATTAAAGGCATTGTCCAGCAGATTCTGTAAAAAAAAAAAAAAACAATTGTATTCACCTGCTGTCACCCCCTGGATCCAGCGCAGGCCATCCTGCGCTCTGTGCCAGCATTAATTATGTCACCGTTCTAGGGAACACAGGAGCTTGTGATGCCTGCAGTTCAGGTCACCTGAGCGCTGCAGCCGATCACAAACTGCAGCGGTCCTGTGTCTGGTAGAACAGTGACACAATTAATGCTGCGCAGACCATAGGATGGCCGGCGCAGGATCCAGGAAATGACAGCAGGGGTGCATAATTATAGTTTTACAAAATGTAACCCCGATTAGATTCTTTTGCCAGGCTATTTTTTAACAGTACATGTATTATTTCAAACAACTACTTTAAAAGGAACCTGACAGCTGATAACCATGAGCCGTGGGGAGCCTGTACCTGACAGCTGATACCCATGAGCCGTGGGCAGCCTGTAACTGATGGCTGATAACCATGAGCTGTGGGCAGCCTGTACCAGGCAGTGGCTGTATGATCACAGCAAGGCATTTGTGACCCTAAAACACTGAGGAAATTCAGAGAAAAACATTATTAGATGTTGGGGACTGAGCCACATGAATTACTAGTCGGACAGATGTGATGTCTGATACACGCTGCTTGATCCACGGGTGACATGTATCCACTGACAGGATCCTTATAAGCAGCGCTCTATACCACAGGAGGGTGCAGAAGAAAAACAGAGGAAATACAACAAAAAACAGCTGCACCATAGACATCATTAAAGATGGTCTCACTAATTTGCTTACTTATGAAATACTAGAAGGTGGCCCGATTCTACGCATCGGGTATTCTAGAATTTACGTATTGTGTAGTTCATGTATGATTTTTGTTATATATATATATATATATATATATATATATATGTGTTGTGTGTAGTTACCAAGTGTTTGTGTAGGCGCTGTACATGTTCTGGGTGTTGTCTGGGTGTGACGGGGGTGAGAGCGGTGTTGTATGTGTGTTGCGTTGTTTGTGGAGCGCTGTGTGTCTGTAGCGTTGTGTGTTGCGCGGTTTGTGTGTGTGTGGTGTGTTTTGGGGGGAGGTATGTTTTGTGCAATGTGTGTGTTGTGCGGTATGTGCGTATATTTGTGTGTGCCGCGGTGTTTGTGTGTTGGGTGTTGTGTGTGTGCAGCGTTGTCTGTGTGTGTAGGTGTCTGTGTAGGGCAGTTTGTGGTTCCCAGTGTGTGTGTGTGTGTGTGGTGTGTTGTGCAGTGCAGTGCGCGCGTGTGTGTGTGTGTTGGGGGGAGGTGTGCACTTCCCATTGTGCTCCATCCCCCATGCAGCGCACTCCCCATCGTGCTCCATCTCCCATGCTGCGCACTTCCCATCGTGCTCCATCCGCCATGCTGCGCACTCCCAAACGTGCACGATCCGCCATGCTGCGCACTCCCAAACGTGCACCATCCGCCATGCTGCGCACTCCCAAACGTGCACCATCCGCCATGCTGCGCACTCCCAAACGTGCACCATCCGCCATGCTGCGCACTCCCAAACGTGCTCCATCCGCCAGGCTGCGCACTCCCAAACGTGCTCCATCCGCCAGGCTGCGCACTCCCAAACGTGCTCCATCCGCCATGCTTCGCACTCCCAAACGTGCTCCATCCGCCATGCTGCGCACTCCCAAACGTGCTCCATCCGCCATGCTGCGCACTCCCAAACGTGCTCCATCCGCCATGCTGCGCACTCCCAAACGTGCTCCATCCGCCATGCTGCGCACTCCCAAACGTGCTCCATCCGCCATGCTGCGCACTCCCAAACGTGCTCCATCCGCCATGCTGCGCACTCCCAAACGTGCTCCATCCGCCATGCTGCGCACTCCCAAACGTGCTCCATCCGCCATGCTGCGCACTCCCAAACGTGCTCCATCCGCCATGCTGCGCACTCCCAAACGTGCTCCATTCCCCATGCTGCGCACTCTCAAACGTGCTCCATCCCCCATGCTGCACCAGCATCAGCCTCTCTACCCGCAGCATCAGCCTTCTGTCCCCAGCCTCAGCCCCTCTCTGTCCCCAGCCTCGGCCCCTCTCTGTCCCCAGCCTCGGCCCCTCTCTGTCCCCAGCCTCGGCCCCTCTCTGTCCCCAGCCTCGGCCCCTCTCTGTCCCCAGCCTCGGCCCCTCTCTGTCCCCAGCCTCGGCCCCTCTCTGTCCCCAGCCTCGGCCCCTCTCTGTCCCCAGCCTCGGCCCCTCTCTGTCCCCAGCCTCGGCCCCTCTCTGTCCCCAGCCTCGGCCCTTCTCTGTCCCCAGCCTCGGCCCCTCTCTGTCCCCAGCCTCGGCCCCTCTCTGTCCCCAGCCTCGGCCCCTCTCTGTCCCCAGCCTCGGCCCCTCTCTGTCCCCAGCCTCGGCCCCTCTCTGTCCCCAGCCTCGGCCCCTCTCTGTCCCCAGCCTCGGCCCCTCTCTGTCCCCAGCCTCGGCCCCTCTCATCCACTCACACACACCCGATCGCATCCACTCACACACACCCGATCGCATCCACTCACACACACCCGATCGCATCCACTCACACACACCCGATCGCATCCACTCACACACACCCGATCGCATACACTCACACACACCCGATCGCATACACTCACACACACCCGATCGCATACACTCACACACACAGACACTGACGATATCGCACATACACGCTGATACTCACAACATCCGGACATACCACATGCCTCTGGCCATGTGATCCTCCGTCAGGTCCTGGAAGATCACAACAGCACAGTATCGAGGCCGAGAAGCAAGCGATATCGCCGGATGCTGTGAGTATGTGGATGCGATGTGTGTGTGAGGTGTGTGTGAGGTGTTTGTGAGAGTGAGTGCGATCTGATGTGTGTGTGTATGCGTGTGTGTGTGCTGTTATGTTTGTGCGTGTGGAAGTCGCGCCGCTGCAGGACCTTGATTTACTGGTAACTATGCAAGCATGGTTACCAGCGCAACACGTCCCCCGCTCGCACGGGAGCCAACACCAGCATACGGCGGCGGCGTACGCTGATGTGGGCTCCCGTTGGTGAGGGGGGAAAGGGGGGGGAGTACAGTACTCACCTGGGATTCGTGGCTCCGTGACCGTGTCAGTTCGGGCAATGCGGGGGGGGGGGGCGAGAGCTAACGTCTATTGCGTGAGGGGGGCGGGGCGTGGCGTGGGCGAGTTGCCAATGCCTGCAGGGTGCCGGGGCGAGAGGCCAATCTGTGGGGGGGGGCAGAGCCTGGGCGAGCGGCTGGCCAATCCGTGTGGGGGCGCAGCCGGGGCGAGAGGCCAATCCGTGTGGGGGGGGCGGGGCCATGGCGAACCCAGCGGCCAATCAGCTTTGTGTCACCGTAAGGACATGTCACGGTGACACAATTTTGGAGCATGACAGACAGACAGAATAAGGCAATTATATATATAGATGTGTTTATGAATGTAGTGTCATAATATACTCACTTACCGCCGCTCTCGCCGGTGTCCTGCGCTGTTCTGCTCTTCTCAGTGATGTCCCCGCTCTCCAGTATCTCCGGGTCATACTGCTCTGCAAGACCTGAAAGTGACTTACAATGTAAGTCTATGGAGCGTCAGAAAGATGCTCTATAGCAGGGGTCAGGAACCTTTTTGGCTAATAGAGCCGTAAACGCCACATATTTTGAAATATAATTCCGCGAGAGCCGTACAATATGTTTAAAGGGCCATTGACAGATCAATCGCTCCAATGTTCACTTAGTACAGCAAGGAATGCTCCTCCCTGCTGTATAAAGCCACAACTGGACTGAAACAATGGTAATTAGCAGTAAAAAAATCAAATAAATAACTTACATTGTGAACTTGCGATGCATGACATCAGTCCAGCAGTCTGGCTTCTTCTTTTTCCTGCGCATGACTGGAAGCTGGCATTCTTCCCACCTGATGTTGAGAGAATGCCAGCTTTGAGGCATTCGCAGAAGAAAGAAGCTGGAATATTGGACATGTCACACAACGCATTGTCAGTTATGTCAATTATCTATTTTATTATTTTACAGCGAATTATTGTTTAGGTCCAGCGGTGGCTTAGTGCAGCAGAGAGGAACACTCCTTTGTGTACTAAGTGACCGCTGGAGCAATTGTATCTGTCAGTGGCCCAGACACCCTGCTTCCCATACAGCCTGCACCCCCCATATCACACACACACACTGCTCCCCATACAGCCTGCACCCCCCATATCACACACACACACACTGCTCCCCATACAGCCTGCACCCCCCATATCACACACACACACTGCTCCCCATACAGCCTGCACCCCCCATATCACACACACACACACTGCTCCCCATACAGCCTGCACCCCCCATATCACACACACACACTGCTCCCCATACAGCCTGCACCCCCCATATCCCACACACTACACCCCCATATGTCGCATACCCTGCTCCCCATACAGCCTGCACCCCCATATCACACACACTACACCCCCATATCTCACACACCCTGCTTCCCATACAGCCTACACCCCCATATCTCTCACACCCTGCTTCCCATACAGCCTGCACCCCCCATATCACACACACACACACTGCTCCCCATACGGCCTGCACCCCCCATATCACACACACACACACACACTGCTCCCCATACGGCCTGCACCCCCCATATCCCACACACACACACTGCTTCCCATACAGCCTGCACCCCCCAGATCTCACACACTACACCCCCATATGTCACGTACCCTGCTTCCCATACAGCCTGCACCCCCCATATCACACACAATACACCCCCATATCTCACACACCCTGCTCACATATCTCACCCTGCCTGTACCCCAACTTACCCCTCTCAAACACTCTGCACCCCTTCACATCCTTCTGTCAGTCTGCAGCCCTCATATGCCCCTCACCCTGCAGCCCCCCTCACCCTCATGTCCCCTCTTTTCTTATTACCAGTCATCATGTGTCCAAATCTCCTTCAGGATTCAGTTCTCTTGCTTTCTGCCCGGCATCCTGTGTCTCCTCCCACACAGTCACATGGGCGTGACATCATCGCAGGTCCTGCAGGATGGAGATTCCGTCTGCTGTGCAGGTCAGGACTAGCACTCCTGCAGCTCAGACACGGCTGGTGGCCTCTCCAGGTCAGGGGCCCCTCTACTGACACTGGGCTCCCCTGACTCACAGGTCGGCCACTACACAGCAGCACTACACATAGACGCAGAGCGGCTGCCGGGCCCCTATGTGTACTAGTGCCGCTGTGTAGTGGCCGGCCTGTGAGTCAGGGGAGCCCAGTGTCAGTAGAGGGGCGGCTCACTCGTTCCCCCGCTGATCCGGTCTCCTCGGCGCATCGTCCATTGCTGTCGCTCGCTGACCTCTCAGCAGGCGCGCAGTGATGACGTCACCGCGCTCGCTGCAGAGCTGTCAGAAGAACGCCGACAGTCACAACGGGGAGAATGATAAGAGAGAGCGCCGCTCACTCTCTCATCATTGCTCTCAATTGTGCTGGCGCCGGCCCTGATCCTTCCCATAGACAGGTAGGAGCCCTGTCTGCGAGCCAGATACGGCCATCAAAAGAGCCATATCTGGCTCGCGAGCCATAGGTTCCCGACCCCTGCTCTATAGGCTTTAATTGTAAAGACATCTGACTCAGAGTATAGTGTGACACGAGATACCGGAGAGCGGTGACTGCACTCAGGAAAGTAGAAGAGCGGCATTAGGTGAGTATATAAATACACTCACAGTACATTACATGCACAGACACACTCCATCAATAAAAGTGAGTAGGAGGCTTCTGTATATGACTGTATTCACTTATATGTTCACATGCAACTTCACCTCATCCGGCCTTTCTCACACTTGTAATGGAGCTGAAATAATATTATTATTTATTATTGTAGCACCATCAATTCCATGGCGCTTTACATGTGAAAGGCGTATACATAATAGGGACAAGTACAATAATCATAAAAAATACAAGACACACACAGGTACAGGAGGATAGAGGTCCCTGCCCACGAGGGCTCACAGTCTACAAGGGATGGGTGAGGATACGGTAGGTTAGGGTAGAGCTGATTGTGCGGCGCTGTATCAGACTGAGGGTTACGGCAGGTTGTAGGCTTGTCGGAAGAGGTGGGTCTTCAGGTTCCTTTTGAAGCTTGTCAATGTAGGCGAGAGTCTGATGCTTTGAGGCAGAGCATTCTAGAGTATGGGGGAGACACGGAAGAAATCTTGGATGCGATGGTGGGAAGAGGAGATGAGAGGGGAGTAGAGAAGGAGATCTTGTGAGGATCGAAGGTTACGTGCAGGTAAGTACCAGGAGATTAGGTCAGAGATGTAGGGAGGAGACAGGTTGTGGATGGTTTTGTAGGTCATGGTTAGGGCATAATATGAGCATATAGGTGAATACAAGGATGTGTACAGATAAATACACGTACAACATATACACATATGTCCAATATAGCACAATACTGAGAAAAAATTATCCCTCCAATTTATCAATGTTCACTATAGCAAGAGTGTATCCTTCATATTACAGGATGAAATTAAATTTTTTAAAATATAACTTTTAATAGTGCTTATTAAAATGATCTATAATCAATAAAAACGTGAATATAAAATGTGTCCCTGATTGTAGGTCACCAAGATCAAACGGACCAGGAAATCAGGTACGACGCACAAAACATTTCCTCATTAGGTCCAGCAATAAGCCGCAATACCTTGTTCTTCTCAAAAGACAGTTATTCCAGGGAACCGCCCTCCACAATCTGTCTCAGAGATTTATCAATCATATGAGGAAAAATTGGTGATATACAAAACCACTTATTCATACATATGTCATTTTTTCAATATCATAAATGACTATTATAGATATGGAGTGATCTCACCACACAGCGGGCTTAATAATCATCAAAATTCCATATGACGTGGAGAAAAATGCTAATCAGCCTCCTTGGCTCTCCTATTGCTCCATCCAAATTATGAACCGGGCAGACATCATGTAACTCCCAACGCGTTTCTTTCACTTCAAAGTCATCAGGGGAGTCTGTGTTACTTAGACTCTGCACATCCAGAATGCCATCATTCAATTCTACATAATGGCTTTTTTAACAGAAGTTTATGCCCACATCGGACTGTAATCAAAACAGCAGGACTTTAGTAATCCTTCCTCCAGAATACCATATCCTAGCCCACCATATTAGAGTAAATTTGCAACTTACCTTAACGTGTCCGCTGACATACATATTCATGCTGCGCCGCGCTGGACGCTAAGGGTGCCGCCATTTTATATTCCTTGCGCATGCTCACTGCATCGCAATCAACAGGAAGGATCACATGGTCGGACCTAGCGTCCGCACCACGTGAATCAGAGGAACGCCCCTTACAAACAAGGAAGTGTGTGGAACGCACGCTGTGCGCTCCACACATTCAATTCATCCTCTCCAGCAGCGCTGTGCGCCCTGCACAGACCTCCTCAATCAAGCCTAGAAATATCAGCGCTGGAAATCCTTCCATATTGTTTTCAGGCAGCAATAATCCAAGTCACAGACTCCCTACCTGTTTACTGTGAAATATAACCATCTCATTTCTACAGCAATAGTATCAATTTAAATGGTGGCATGTTCTTTTCAATACATTTACCACTTATATAGGCACCATAGTGTGTTTTCTATATAGCCTTCAGCTTCTGACTATATATTTATATACCCTGACACAGAATCTGACATACACCATTCTTATTGGGACTAGATGTTATTTGAATATTACACTATCAAAACGATGTTAATGTGGATATTTATTAAATATGATCATATCAGCACATAACGCCAATTTACCCTATTAATCAGCGGCCCTGATAGCCCTGAGATTAGGATTGGACTGTGACATTGAAACCACACCAAAATTCGCTCATCTATTTTATTGGGGTACACCTTATTGTGGGGAGCCTAGGGGACCTATAGAACTAACTCGCCATTCTCTTAAGGTCCAGTCACACTAAGCAACTTACCAGCGATCCCAACAATGATAGGGATCGCTGGTAAGTTGCTAGGAGGTTGCTGGTGAGATGTCACACTGCGACGCTCCAGCGATCCTACCAGCAACCTGACCTGGCAGGGATCGCTGGAGCGTCGCTACACGAGTTGCTGGTGAGCTCACCAGCAACCAGTGACCAGCCCCCAGCGCCGCGTGGAAGATGCTGTGCTTGGTAACTAAGGTAAATATCGGGTAACCAACCCGATATTTACCTTGGTTACCAGTGCACGCAGCTACACGTGCAGAGAGCAGGGAGCAGCGCACACCGCTTAGCGCTGGCTCCCTGCTCTCCTAGTTACAGCACACATCGGGTTAATTACCCGATGTGTGCTGCAGCTAAATGTGCACAGAGCAGGGAGCAGCGCACAATGCTTAGCGCTGGCTCCCTGCTCTCCTAGTTACAGCACACATCGGGTTAATTACCCGATGTGTGCTGCAGCTAAATGTGCACAGAGCAGGGAGCAGCGCACAATGCTTAGCGCTGGCTCTCTGCTCTCCTAGCTACAGCAAACATCGGGTTAATTACCCGATGTGTGCTGCAGCTAAATGTGCACAGAGCAGTGAGCAGCGCACAATGCTTAGCGCTGGCTCCCTGCTCTCCTAGCTACCGCACACATCGGGTTAATTAACCCGATGTGTCCTGCAGCTACATGTGCACAGAGCAGGAGCCGGCACTGACAGTGAGAGCGGCGGAGGCTGGTAACAAAGGTAAATATCGGGTAACCAAGGACAGGGCTTCTTGGTTACCCGATGTTTACATTGGTTACCAGCCTCCGCAGAAGCCGGCTCCTGCTGCCTGCACATTTAGTTGTTGCTGTCTCGCTGTCACACACAGCGATCTGTGCTTCACAGCGGGACAGCAACAACTAAAAAATGGCCCAGGACATTCAGCAACAACCAACGACCTCACAGCAGGGGCCAGGTTGTTGCTGGATGTCACACACAGCAACATCGCTAGCAACGTCACAAAAGTTGTTCGTTAGCAGCGATGTTGCTAGCGATGTTGCTTAGTGTGACGGGGCCTTTATTGTAGAATAGATTAGATAAGGCTTGTCTTAAAAGGGGTAAATAATGTAGTTAAAAGGACAGTACCCACCACCAAGCGTGCTCACTATCCTCACAACCTAATACTGATAACTGGCCCTTCCTAGCCTGCAGAGGCCCTCTACTCCTCAATCCCCCATGACAAGGACCTTGAAGCAACGAGGCATTTTTTGAACTGTCGTGGAAATCATCTCCAGGGCCATAATTAATTTGTAATGAAGGCTTTGGAGTTTTGTTTAACTAGGAACGTGTTTACTTTTGGGGGGGAAGTGCTTCCACCAGCTCAGGGGCACTGCTTTGGGGAGTTGTTGTGCCCCATCGTATGCTAACTTGCTCCTGGGCTGGTGGTAGGAAACCAGTTTTTGGGGGTGAAACGGACACAGAGGACTTAGTCCTCTGGGTCCGTTTTATTGATGACATTTTTGTGATTTGAAAAAGGGGATCTTGGTGGTTTTGAACAGTTTGTTCAGAATTTGAATCGGAACAGCATTGGCCTTACATTTACTCACGAGGTGAGTGACCACAGGCTGGCGATTTTGGACATTTTGGTTGAAAAGGGCCCTGATGGTATACTATTGACTAGCACATTCCGCAAGGAAACGTCATCGAACTCCTTACTACGATAGGAGAGTACTCACCCCTTTGCTCACAAGAAAGGTATACCGAAAAGTCAGTTTATCAGAATGAAAAGAAATTGCTCTGACAATGAACAATTTCTAAAACAATCTAGAGATTTGAAAGCAAGACTGGATGAAACAGGGTACCCTAAACATGATAAATGAAGCATTTGAAAATGTTAAGATAATGGATCGTACCATGATGTTGACTCCCACACCAAAAGATTCCACAACCACGGAAGTAACATGACTTGTAACTACCTATAACAATGGTTCTACACATTTGAAAGAAATTATAGGTAGATACTGGCCGATTTTGAAAATGGATGAAACTATTGGCCAGTTTATCTCTGATAGCCCTGCAATAACATTCAGATGAGCACGGTCCTTAAAGGACAGGCTAGTACATATCCATTTCAATGAGGCAGGGACCAGGATACAAGCTAATATAAAAGGATGTTATAGGTGCCATGACTGCAGTATGTGCAATATGATGGATGAGGGTAAAGATTTTGTAGACCCAAATACCAACCAGAGTTATCAAATTAGATCATTTATCACATGCAGAACGAAAGGGGTCATTTACAGGATAAAATGCTGTTGTGGTAAATTTTACGTGGATAAAACAATCAGAGAGTTAAGGAAGAGAGCAGGGGAACATAGACGAGACATTGTCAATAAGAAAGATACTAGTGTGGCAAGACATGTTAACACCGTACATAATGGGGATCTAAAATCAATCTCGATAATGGGTATTGATCATATAGAACCTCCATCAAGGGGCGGTAACTGGGATAATCTGTTACTGAGGAAAGAATGCTACTGGATATTCAAGCTTCAGACAGTTACACCGCAGTGTTTGAATGAACAATTATCCTTTGTTCCTTTCCTCTTTACACAATAGATAGAGGGTCAGTTCAGGAGGGACAGTCTACGTTGAGCGGGGGCGCCATATGCGTAGGAACTAGGATGCCAACCTCCGCAGGCTAGGAAGGGCCATTTATCAGCATTAGGTTGTGAGGATAGTGAGCACGCATGGTGGTGGGTACTGTCCTTTTAACTACATTATTTACCCCTTTTAAGAGAAGCCTTATCTAATCTATTCTACAATAAGAGAATGGCGAGTTAGTTCTATAGGTCCCCTAGGCACCCCACAATAAGGTGTACCCCAATAAAATAAATGAGCGAATTTTGGTGTGGTTTCAATGTCACGGTCCAATCCTAATCTCAGGGCTATCAGGGCCGCTGATTAATAGGGTAAATTGGCGTTATGTGCTGATATGATCATATTTAATATATATCCACATTAACATCGTTATGATAGTGTAATATTCAAATAACATCTAGTCCCAATAAGAATGGTGTATGTCAGATTCTGTGTCAGGGTATATAAATAAATAATAAGAAGCTGAAGGCTATATAGAAAACACACTATGGTGCCTATATAAGTGGTAACTGTATTGAAAAGAACATGCCACCATTTAAATTGATACTATTGCTGTAGAAATGAGATGGTTATATTTCACAGTAAACAGGTAGGGAGTCTGTGACTTGGATTATTGCTGCCTGAAAACGATATGGAAGGATTCCCAGCGCTGATATTTCTAGGCTTGATTGAGGAGGTCTGCGCAGGGCGCACAGCGCTGCTGGAGAGGATGGATTGAATGTGTGGAGCGCACAGCGTGCGTTCCACACACTTCCTTGTTTGTAAGGGGCGTTCCTCTGATTCACGTGGTGCGGACACTAGGTCCGACCATGTGATCCTTCCTGTTGATTGCGATGCAGTGAGCATGCGCAAGGAATATAAAATGGCGGCGTCCATAGCGTTCAGCGCGGCGCAGCATGAATATGTATGTCAGCGGACACGTTAAGGTAAGTTGCAAATTTACTCTACTATTGTGGGCCAGAATATGGTCTTCTGGAGAAAGGATTACTAAAGTCCTGCTGTTTTGATTACAGTCCGATGTGGGCATAAACTTCTGTTAAAAAAGCCATTATGTGGAATTGAATGATGGCATTCTGGATGTGCAGAGTCTAAGTAACACAGACTCCCCTGATGACTTTGAAGTGAAAGAAACGCGTTTGGGAGTTACATGATGTCTGTCCGGTTCATAATTTGGATGGAGCAATAGGAGAGCCAAGGAGGCTGATTAGCATTTTTCTCCACGTCATATGGAATTTTGATGATTATTAAGCCCGCTGTGTGGTGAGATCACTCCATATCTATAATAGTCATTTATGATATTGAAAAAATGACATATGTATGAATAAGTGGTTTTGTATATCACCAATTTTTCCTCATATGATTGATAAATCTCTGAGACAGATTGTGGAGGGCGGTTCCCTGGAATAACTGTCTTTTCAGAAGAACAAGGTATTGCGGCTTATTGCCGGACCTAGTGAAGAAATGTTTTGTGCGTCGTACCTGATTTCCTGGTCCGTTTGATCTTGGTGACCTAGAATCAGGGATCACATTTTATATTCACGTTTTTATTGATTATAGATCATTTTAATAAGCACTATTAAAAGTTATATTTTAAAAAATTTAATTTCATGCTGTAATATGAAGGATCCACTCTTGCTATAGTGAATATACACATATGTGCAGAAATACATAGACATGACACATATACAAACATATTAGACATAGATGAATGGATAGATAGATAGATAGATAGATAGATAGATAGATAGATAGATAGATTGATAGATAGACAGGGATAGATAGAGGGATAGATAGATAGATAGAAAGATAGAGGGATAGATGATAGATAGATAGATAGATAGAGTGATAGAGGTATAGATAAATAGATAGATACAGGTATAGATAGATAGATACATGTATAGATAAATAGAGGGATAGAAAGAGGGATAGATAGATAGATAGATACATGTATAGAGGGATAGATAGATGGATACAGGTATAGATAAATAGATAGAGGGATAGATAGATAGATTAATGTATAGATAGAGGGATAGATAGAGAGATGGATGGATAGATAGATAGATAGATAGATACAGGTATAGATAAATAGATAGAGGGATAGATAGATAAATACAGGTATAGATAAATAGATAGAGGAATAGATAGATGTTCACACATTACATATGGACTCACCCTCTCTGCAGATGATGGGACATGGTGGTCAGGACAGCTGGTTCTTCCCTCTGGAGCCAGTACTTCCAGCTTGTCTATGGTGCAGCCTCCTCTCCTCCTGGGGCCCGACTGCTGTTCTTGAAATATTTCCAATGCTGGAGGAGGAGAGCAGCTCAGGGATGAGGGGGGAGCAGGGAGCCATGTTTGCATACAGAGGCCTGCACTGCTGGAGAAGGAGCTGGTGGGCGGAGACTCCTCTTTGTCTCTGAGAAATGACTTCATCCTCAGCATGGTAGGCAGCTCCTGCAGACATGAATTCTCCCTCCTGCAGCCCCTACCAGGTGAGGAAGGGGCCTGTGTCAGCTCAGCTGCAGCATATGCATGCAACTGATGGGCCCCTGCTTCTCCTGTTAATGTTCAAAGCTGCCGCTGTCAAAGGAAATCCCCATATGTTTTCAGGCCCTGGGGGCCCCTCCCGCTCGCGGCCCCTGTGCGACTGCACATGCGGTATGTCCGCCAGTGGATCTAGGGACATCAGGGGCCAGTGGAAGTTTTAAGCAGGGGTCACCATCTTCCCCTCCCTTAGACACAGGGTTTCCCTCTTTCCTTCCCCCTTTTTCCCGTTCGCTCGGTATTTCCCCATAACTAACTTGACAACCATGGATTACTTCAGAGCTTTGTGGATTTTTCTTAAACATTACATTGGTGAATAAGAGATAGTGTGGTGGAGTCTTTATTCAAATAACTATTTTTTCCGTGTGTGTTTGTGTGTGTGTGTGTGTGTGTGTGTGTGTTTTAAATTTACACTTACTGGTTTAGTAATTGGGGTGTCTGATAGACACCTCTCCATTACTCACATTATTCAGACATTCACCCTATAAACCATTATCTCGTTTGCCAGCATACCTGAGCAGTTGGGAAGAGCTGGGGCAAAGCACCAGAATTGGCGCATCTAATTGGCTGCAGGCTGCTATTTTTAGGCTAGGAAATGCAATATAACCATGGGCCTTTCCAGCCTCATAATACTAGCCTGCAGCTGTCTCCTTTGCATTGACTGGTTATCAAAAATGGTAGGTGCCCATGTTTTTTTAAATTTATTTATTAGTTAACCAAGACTAAAAACACCCTTTCGTGCCCTATGAAAGGCACAAAGGGTGCCAGTGTACAATATGTAGTGGGGGAATTACTTTGCTTCTTTCACCTTCCAAAAGACAGTGTGCCGAGCATCGCGTCAAATGGTCCTATATAGACCTGATGATATGGTGCGGCCGGCCAATGACAGCACTCAGCATGGCTGTGATGACTGCGGAAGTGCCCACAGCCGAACAGCTTGTTGATTGCCTGCACTGCAGCCTTTTAACACTAGAACTACTGGACTCGTGACACCTATATAGAAATACATAGTGCAAAGTAGTCAAAATGACTACCTCAGTAGTTCTAGTGTTAAAAGACTATTCAGTATTCAAACTCGACCACAGACTTCCTTAAAAAGTTTGAGTTCAAGCACTGAATACTAGGTGTGATGTACCGACTACGAACTTTACAGTTCGGGCTCACTAATGACTAATAATGTCTAACAGGGTTGAAACATGCTAGGTGAGGACTGGATCTTTCACTCGAGCACCCTCATTACTTAATCAGGTATCAAGCGTGCCCGAGCACCCCGATACGCAATTGACTATAGAGAAGTGGCGAGCACGCTCACTCATCACTATTTCTGAGCTTTGAAGTGTGCCATAAAAGTAGTTTTTAACCACATATGGGGTATTGGAAAACTCTGAACAAATTGTGTAACAAATTGT
This sequence comes from Anomaloglossus baeobatrachus, assembly GCF_048569485.1. Lineage (NCBI taxonomy): Eukaryota > Metazoa > Chordata > Amphibia > Anura > Aromobatidae > Anomaloglossus > Anomaloglossus baeobatrachus. Next base: position 117,425,187 of record NC_134356.1, on the reverse strand, counting down.
ACTGCTTGTTTTCTCTTATTACCCTTTTGAAAGTTAAACACTTGGAGCAAAAGCAACATTGTATTAGAAAATACTGTGAAATTTTAATTTACTCAGTCCAATGTTATGCAATTCTGTGAATCACCTGACTGTGTACAATGCTCACTGCACCCCTAGATGAATCCCTTAAAAGGTTTAGTTTCCAAACTTTTGTCACTAGGGGGGCTTTCTGCTGTTTTGCCATATTAGGGTCTCTTCAAATGTGACATGGCATCTGCAATCTATTCCAGCCAAAATGGTGCCCCAAAATTCATATAGCAGCTTTTCCCCTCTGAAACCTGCCATGCGCCCAAAAAGTCATTTTCCACCACATATGGGGTATTGGTGTACACAAATTGTATGATCCATTTTTTCTGTTACTGTTCTGAAGATTGAAATTTGGAGGCTAGCGCAACATGTTTGTGGGAAAAAATTATTTTTTTTATTTTCATGGCTCAATGTTCAAAACTTTTTGTGAAACACCTGTAGGTTCAAGGTGCTCATCACACCTCTAAATACATTTTTGATGGTGTAATTTCCAAAATGGGATAACTTGTGGGGGTTTCTACTTTTTTAGCATCTATTTCAGCCAATTTTGCATTGCAAAAGTCAAATAGTGCCTGTTGTGTTTCCCACAACATATGAAATATCTGTGTACTTAGAAGAATTTGCACACCAAACTGTATGGTCCATTTTCTCCTGTTACCATTATGAAAATGCTAAATATGAGTCTAAAGCAATATTAAAATTTAACATTTTCATTTTTTCATTCCACTTTGCTTTAATTCCTGTGAGGCACCTAAAGGGTAAATATACTTCTTGTTTTGAGAAGTTTGAGGAGCTCAGTTTTTAAAATGTTCTTACTTTTATGTATTTTCTGTCATATAAGCCCCTTAAAATCACTTCAAATGTGATGTGGTCCCTAATAAAATAGTTTTTTAAAATTGTGTTGGAAAAATGAAATATTACTGATAATCTATTTACCTTTATAACTTCCTACCAGAAAAAAAATATCTTTCAAAAATGGTGCTGATGTAAAGTAGACATGAGGTAAATGTTATGTTTACCAGTAACATAAAGTGCAATGTGTTGCAAAAAAGGTCTCAGAATCATTGGGATCCATTGAAGCGTTCCAGAGTTATTATCACATAAAGTGACACTGGTCAGAATTGTAAAATTTGGCCTTGCCGGGAAGGTGAAAACAGTCGTTGGTGTAAGAGGTTATTTAGGCCCTCCCCACTACAATAATGCCAAATACGTGGTCACTTACTGTGGTGTGGGCACGGTATGGCTTAGGAAGAAGGGGGCATTGGATGTGGGAGTGCAGATGTCACTGTGTTTTATTTGAGGGATGGGAACCATATAAACCTACATTTCCCTTGACAGATGACAGACCTGAGGGGCAGCTTATTTGGTGGGGGATATGTTAGCATTTTTGTTGGTAGTATTTTGGTAAGCTTCAGTGGTAAGGGGTTAATTAAAAATGTCCCACCATTTCCGCTCTACTCTTAACTGCTTTATTTTATTTTTCCCTACTTCTTGTCTGGTGACACTTTCTTTGAGACTCCTAGTGTATACTGTCATAGCCAAATGAAGCATCATTAGTGATGCCCATTTTAGGGACTGGGCTAGTCCCAGCTTTACTGAGCATTTATTGGTTGTCAATTACAATGTATGCTCAGTAGATCCGGTCATTAGATTGTCACTATCTTAGCTGTACGGTCACCCCAGCTGTCTTCAATCAATGTGCAATTTTAAAAGTTCTCCTTCATTCTATATTCTTTGTAGAGTCTGCTACTATGCAATATGCTGGCAATAGAGTGCACTGTCAGTGGGCATTGTAAGATTACCTGGAGTTGTAAGTAGAGCTGAGGCTGCACTGCCCCAGAAGTAGTGTGCTTTTACTGTGTAGATCACACAATGCCACAATATATGGAGAATCTTAATCAAAGGAGAACTTTTACAATTGCAAATTGAGTGAAGACAGCTTGGGTGACAGTACTGGAATTGACAAATGATGCATGCTTGGTAGAGCAGGGACTAGCCCCCTGATGATGCTTTGTTTGACTGCGCATTTTGATTCTCAAACAAAGCTTCATCAGAGAAATTAGTAAAAATAAATAAACAAAATAAAGCAGTTAGAGTAGAGAGAGAAGTAGGGAATTTTTAATTAAAGTGTGTTAAAAAAGTGTTTAGATTTCTACATTACATAACACTACGTATTTAAGATTAAAATGTGTTTTTCTTTGGAACTACCCCCCTACTCATTAATTAATTTGTAGCAGAGCATCAATCTACCTTGCAATGATTTTGGTAAATTTACCAGGACATCCCCTCACTGTTTCTCAGTTTTTACAGTGAGCATTTTATTTACCTCTCATCCATGCCCCTCTACAAAGCCTGATTGGGTTTTTTCAATCACTTTTTGAGCATAATATAACAGGAATTAATTTAAGGAGTGGCATAACACATATCCGATTAAGTCGTCCACAAGCTTGAATAGTCATGTCCTACATAGGGTGCATTTTTCTTAAGCATTACTTTGGGTATCCATGCATTTCTTGCCAGTAGTCTTGAAGTATTCTACATAACTAAACATGTGCAGCACTGTTCCAGTTGCCAGGAGTTCTACTGACCAAATCTAGCCATTGTGTATTGGTGTGAAAGGATATAGTGAGTCCTCTGTAAAAAAAAAAAATAATTATCTGCAGTAACCTATATCTAGGACTTACAAGCGAAGGACCCAAACTAGCAAGAATAATATTACAATCTTAATCAGTATCAGGAATATCATCCTTCAACTCCGGCCTGGATTGACAATCTGGCACAGTGGGCATTTGTATGCTGTCGTTGTGTAAATATGGCCGCCACGGTACCCGCTCATCTGGACGCCGGCTTGTTCGGAACTTCAGCTGCAGTGGACATTGTGTGCATGCACCAGGGGCTGCAGCCTGTGTCACAGCATCGGTGCTCGCTCTACTAACATGAGCCCCTTGGCACCCACAAGACTCGTGTCAGACACTGGCCAATGCCAGCATCAGAACGTCTTTTTGTGGACGGACTTCGCTCTCTCCTTACCAGTTTTGGGGATACCACTCCTCTGCATACCTCATGCCCGGCCCTGGATCCGGCCTGGATTCTGGACCTGTCCTAGTTCCTGGAACCGGCCTAGACCCGCTGCAGCAGTCCATGATCCTCTCCTATGTCATGGATCTGGATGAGTTACTTTTGATATAGAAACTTTTTTTATGTACATACATCAGCCGCAGTATCGCCTATGAATTAAATATAGATATATGTATGTACATTATATATGTGATACTATGACTGCTGTATGTACATTAGGCTAGGTTCCCACAATCAGTGTTTGTAGTGTTTTAGACGACGTTCCGTATTTTTGCTGCATCCAAAACGCTGCATTGTACAATACAAGCACAGTGGATGATATTTATAGAAATCAACTGCCCACTGTACTTCTTTTATCCGCAGTGTAAACGGAGACGCGGTGCAGATTTTGGAGCCGCAGCCTGTCAATTTATGCTTGAGGGGAGGCGAGTCTTCTCAGTGGGAGAACACAGTGAAAGTCTGCAGTGGCCCAAATCCTGGGTGCATATTGCTAATCCCTGCCTACCTGTTCCTGTATCTAGTAGCATACATAAAGAGATCTTTAGAAAAAGTATTTCCAAAAATCTTTTATGAGATGCTAATGAGCGAAGGGACTAGTCACTAGGGTTAGTTCCTGTGCTCATTCCGCCCTCTTAGCATATTAGTACACCCACAGGGGCGTGTTAACATGCTATTCAATGCAGCGTCACCAGCGGTGATGCACGTACCCTTGTCTGCTGTCACCGCTCTTCTGAATGCCCAACACTTTCAGTCACGCGCAGTATGAAGCCTGGTGTATGCATCCTGGCTTCAGAGAGGTCTAGTGCGCATGACCGGAAGTGTGGGGCATTCAGAAAAGTGGTGAGAGCAGACACAGGTATGTGCGTCACCGCTGGTGATGAGGCATTGAGCAGCATATTAGCATGCCCCTGCAACTAGTCCCTGCGCTCATAAGCATCTCATAAAAGATCTTTCGAAATACTTTTTTTTCAAGATCTTTTTATGTATGCTGCCATAGCCTGGGACAGTTACAGTGGGGGAAAAAAGAATTTAGTCAGCCACCGATTGTGCAAGTTCTCCCACTTAAAAAGTTGAGAGAGGCCTTTAATTAACATCATAGGTAGACCATAACTATGAGAGACAAAATGAGAAAACAAATCCAGAAAATCACTTTCTCTGATTTGGCAAGGTTTTTTTATTATGGTGGAAAATAGGTATTTAGTCATCGAAACACATGCAAGATGTCTGGCTCTCACAGACCTGCAACTTCTTTATGAGGCTAGTCTATCCTCCACTCATTATCGGTATGAAAGACTCCTGTCCACAACCTCAAACAGTCACACTCCACACTCCACTATGGTGAAGACCAAAGAGCTGTCAAAGGACACCAGAAACCAAATTGTAGCCCTGCACCAGGCTGGGAAGACTAAATTTGCAATAGGCAAGCAGCTTGGTGTGATGAAATCAACTGTGGGAGCAATAATAAGAAAATGGAAGACATACAAGACCACTGATAATCTCCCTCGATCTGGGGCTTCATGCAAGATCTTACCCGTGGGGTCAAAATGATCACAAGAATGGTGAGCAAAAATCCCAGAACCACACAAGGGACCTAGTGAATGACCTGCATAAAGCTGGGACCACCGTAACAAAAGCTACCATCAGTAACACACTACACCACCAGGGACTCAGATTCTGCAGTGCCAGATATGTTCCCCTGCTTAAGCCAGTACATGTCCAGGCCTGTCTGACGTTTGCTAGAGAGCATTTGGATTATCCAGAAAAGTTTTGGGAGAATGTCATATGGTCTGATGAAACCAAAGTAGAACTGTTCGGGAGAAACACAACTCGTAGTGTTTGGAGGAGACAGAATGCTAAGTTACATCCAAAGAACACCATACCTACTGTGAAGCATGGGGCTGGCAACATCATGCTTTGGGGCTGTTTCTCAGCAAAGGGACCAGGGCGACTGATATGTGTACATGAAATAATGAATGAGGCCATGTATCGTGAGATTTTGAGTGCAAACCTCCTTCTACCAGCAAGGGCATTGAAGATGAAATGTAGCTGGGTCTTTCAGCATGACAATAATCCCAAGCACACCACCAGGGCAATGAAGGAGTGGCTTCATAAGAAGCATATGAAGGTCGTGGAGTGGCCTAGCAGTCTCCAGATCTCAATTCCATAGAAAACCTTTGGAGGGAGTTGAAAGTCCGTGTTGCCCAGTGACAGGCCCAAAACATCACTGCTCTAGAAATCTGCATGGAGGAATGGGCCAACATACCACCAACAGTGTGTGCCAACCTTATGAAGACTTACAGAAAACATTTGACCTCTGTCATTGCCAATAAAGTATGTATAACAAAATATTGAGATGAACTCTTGATATTGACCAAATACTTATTTTCCACCGGAATTTGCAAAAAAAAATCTTGCCAAATCAGACAAGGTGATTTTCTGGATTTGTTTTCTCATTTTGTCTCTCATAGTTGTGGTCTACCTATGATGTCAATTACAGGCCGACCTCATCTTTTTAAGTGGAGAAAACCTGCACAATTGGTGGCTGACTAAATACTTTTCTCCCCCACTGTAGTTAGTGATTAGCAATATGAACCCAGAACTGCTTGCGGTTCTGGTTGCATATTGCACCTGACAGTTTCCCTTTAAATTCTCAGTGTGTCTGTGTGTGTGTATGTATATATATATATATATATATATATATATATATATATATATATACACAGTATATATCATGGTGGAGCGGGTGTACCACGATAGTGGTGTATGGCTGGATATCTGTAATAGTGCCACAAGGCTTATTAGGGCATTCCAGGGACAGGTTTTATGGTTAGCCGAAGAGATAGGCGGGTCTGGCTATCCATTTACCTCTGCCCATGGGAGTGTCTCATGCTTTTAAAATGGTGTCCCTTCGTTTGGCACATGTTCAGTGTGCAGAGGCTGGGTTACCTCTGGAATCAGTCTTTGGGAACAAGAGGACTCGCTTGTCCTGACCAGGAACAGACACTACACCATGTTTATGTTGTCTGGAAGCCACAAGAGGGCCAATGTTATTCTGCTGGAGAGCCAGTTTATGTGGAAGAAATAAACTTGATGGACTTCTAAAGTGACTGTGTACCTGTTTTGTTACCTGGAGAAGTGAACTCTTGTGAGTGATACCCACTATATATATGCACATATATATTTTTACTTTTATATATATATATATATATATATATATATATATATATATATGTGTGTGTTGCGCCCCACGGGGCAGGTGTTTTTAATCTACTCATCGCCGGGCCGGGAGTACAGACCCTCTGCATCGTCACAAAGTGGCCTGACCCGGTTCCGTTTCACCGAGGCGTTCAGGAAGGAGGATTGGAGGGTGGCAGGGAGGATGGAGTTAGTAGTCGGGGGTTTTAGGAAACTTTTATTAGGATCGTGACTCCACCTGTGGTACGCGGCCAGTTATAGGCGCCGCCGCTGCAGGGTCTCTCACCGGGGCAGATATTGGGGTGCAGCCGAGATGGTGTCGCTCTCCACAGGCGGAGAGGGATTACCCCGGGAGGATGGCGGGGGTCGGCGGTAGTCCCCGCTGGCGCCGCAGCGCTGGGCGCCGGTAAAGGAGAGGCAGAGACAGGGGCTGCGGTTCCAGTTTTTATTTACTCACAAGTCCTTTAGGTGGTGCCTCAGAGTACCGATCTATGCCACGATGGGCTCCAGCCAATCCCGGATAGTCGGCGGTCACCGCCGGTGCCTGTGAAAGTCTTTTAGTGAAGTGTCCCTCTGAAGCTATTCGGAACCCGGGCTGAGCCTCCTGCTCCAAACCACAGGCCCAGGAGGAAAGAGGAAACACCAACTCCAGTTGTCAGTGCTAGATGTTATCCCAAGCTGTGCCCAGGAAGGTTCTGCTCTAACTGTCATGGTTGCATCTACTTCTACCCCATGTGGTGCCCGCCTTCAGTGGTTGTCCTAGCGACCGTAAAGTCCAATCCAATGCGAATAAGCACCTTACTGTTGTTTGAGTGTGTTTTGTGAAGGCACTGGCAGGTTAACCCCTTCCTGACTCGGGAAAAATATTACCCCTGAAACGGGGTGTAATACCCTGTGGCACTAATATATATATAAATATATATATATATATATCAGACCAAAAGTTTGGACACACCTTTTCATTCAAAGAGTTTTCTTTATTTCCATGACTCTGAAAATTGTAGATTCACATTGAAGGCATCAAAACTATGAATTATGTTTTTCAACAGCAGGGAAAGGATGACTGATTGCAATTGAAGGAAAAATGAATGCGGCCAAGTACAGAGATATCCTGGAAGAAAACCTCTTCCACAGTGCTCTTGACCTCAGACTTGGTGGAAGGTTCACCTTCTAACAAGAGAATGACCCTAAGCACACAGCTAAAATAGTGGCTTCAGAACAACTCTGTGACCATTCTTGACTGGCCCAGCATCTCTGGGAACTCCTTAAAGACTGTTGGAAGACCATTTCCAGTGACTACCTCTTGAAGCTCATCAAGAGAATGCCAAGAGTGTGCAAAGCACTAATCAAAGCAAAAGGTGGCTACTTTGAAGAATCTAGAATATAAGACATATTTTCAGTTGTTTCACACTTTTTTGTTAAGTATTTCATTCCACATGTGTTAATTCATAGTTTTGATGCCTTCAATGTGAATCTACAATTTTCAGAGTCATGAAAATAAAGAAAACTCTTTGAATGAGAAGGTGTGTCCAAACTTTTGGTCTGTAGTGTATGTATTACAGTGGGTATGGAAAGTATTCACACCCCTTTACATTTTTCACTCTTTGTTTCATTGCAGCCATTTGGTAAATTCAAAACAAGTTAATCTTTTTCTCATTAATGTACACTCTGCACCCCATCCCCCATCTTGACAGAAAAAAACAGAATTGTAGAAATTTTTGCAAATTTATTAAAAAGAAAACTGAAATATCACATGGTCTTAGTATTCAGATCCTTTGCTCAGTAATGAGTAGAAGCACCCTTTTGAGCTAGTACACCCATGAGTCTTTTGGGAATGATGGAACAAGGTTTTCACACGTGGATTTGGAGATCCTCTGCCATTCTTCCTTGCAGATCCGCTCCAGTTCCGTCAGGTTGGATGGTGAACGTTGGTGGACAGCCATTTTCAAGTCTCTCCAGAGTTGTTTAATTGGGTTTAGGTCAGGGCTCTGGCTGGGCCAGTCAAGAATGGTCACAGAGTTGTTCTGAAGCTACTCCTTTGTTATTACAGCTGTGTGCTTAGGCAGAGGTGTACCTAGCCTTTCTGGCACCCAGGGCAAAAATTCAGTTTGGTGCCCTCCTACCCCCCACAGTTTCGGTATTTGTCATGTGACCATGTGGCTCATTCATATATGATTTTCACACTCAGTCACATGTGGATGAGCTGCTCTTCCTAACTCTCTCATTATTCAATGAAAATTAGAGTAGAAAGAGAAGCGAATTGTCACATGACTAAATATGAAAATCGCACATGAGTGGAGCATCCATGTGATACTGCTGGAGCCAGAATGCAGAGTTGAATCCTGATAGGGAGTATATTACACACTGTTAGGACTGGGCTACAGAGCTTAATGTTATAATTAAAGGGGTTGTGCAGGTTTATGATGAAAGTCTGTAGTCACTCTAGGTGATTGCAGACTTCTGAATTCTCGCAATGCATGCTCTGCACACTTTTAGGATTCTCTCATGTCAGGGGTGAGAGTGGACGGTCATGTGAGCTCAAGTATGCCGGGTACTGCACATACGCCTCATTGATTTGAATAGGAGTAGATGTACAGTACCTGGCCGCGGCCACTCTCAGGAGACGGAGCAAAATTGAGCACTCCGGCCTTCTGCTGCTACCGCTAACACCAAGAACAGCCAATTGGCAGGGAGCTGGATCCCGTCCAATAAGACATTGACGACCTATCCTGGGAATACAGTGGAATCATGACAGTGTGTGTCGCGTGGCGCTGCGCTCGCTAACGCTCGGGTCCGGCGCTGCTGCTCAGTGGCTCGAGCGGTGGGCCGGATCCAGGGACTGGAGCGGCGCTCCTCGCCCGTGAGTGAAAAGGGGGTGGTTTGTTTGGGGATTTAGTCCGTGACACCACCCACGGGCCGTGGTGAAGATGGGCACCACCGCTGCTGGTGACAGGGATCCCGGGAGCGATGGTAGGGAGCAGCTAGGATGTTGTTTTCCCCCTCCGTGGGTAGGGGTTGGTGGTCCCGGGGCCCGGTGGTGTGACGGGGAAACGGGGTTGGTGAGGTGCAGGGTTGCAGGGACAGCGCGTCACGGTGCCGGATGGCACTGGTGTACTCACTCAGCAACAGCTGCACGCAAAGTCTCTGGTAAACCAAACGGCTGGATGGACGGGTCCCGCAGCTGGCTGCTGTGGCTTCTCCCGGACAGTTGGCGGTGGCTGCCTTTCCCTGCACCTTTGTGTGTATACGACTCCAATGGCTTCCCACCGGTAACCCGCTCCCCAGCGTATATGTGCCGGAGGAGCCCTTTTGCCCGCAGGCTCTGGCCCTTGGAATCCTAGCTTTGGCGGTAGCTGTATTTCCTTTTTGCTGGTTGGACGGTTGCCTTCTATCGGGTCTTGGCTGCTAGGAAACCCCTGGGATTCCGGTCACTAACGGATTTGACCTTTTCGGCGGCTCCAAGCCTGGTCGGGGTCCGCAGGCCCTGCCTGTGTGTGCTGGCTTCACTTCGCTCCCCGGTTCGGTACCGGCGGGCCACCGCCCGACCCCGGTCCTACAGTTTTGCGTTGATTCGCCTCTCCTGCAGAGGGCCACCACCGTCTGCCAACCTTGCTGTCGGTGCCTGGGCCACACACCCAGATGCAGCCAGTCTAGCTCCTCCAGTCCAGGGCGCCACATTCCCCCTTGGTTAAATGCAGACCATCCGCGGGCTGCCCGTCCATCACCGGTTTTATTTTTCTTTTCAACTGTAAAAATATAAAAAACAACAAAACAGTATGCATTTCAAATCTTCCCTTACGGGAGGCATGTCACTTAAACATTGCAAAACACATATATATATACATTTTTAATAATAATGGACGGACGGCTTCCGCTCTCCCACCCAAGCAAGCTAGCCCTGATGCTGCCCCTAAGAAGTGGGCAGCACCCCTTGACCCCAGTCCAGGTTTAGGCTGCCCGAGCAGGAACGGGTACGGTGACTCGCACCCGGCTGTCACTTCAGGGGACCCCACGTCCAGGGGGACCCCTGACCTCCGGAGGATCACCACCGGTTACGGTAGTGGCGGGCCTGGGCCATCACTTTCCTCCAGTTCCATCCTCCAAATCAGCCTCTCCGGAGGTGGCAATGGAAACATTGCCCAACGGCATATTTACAATCCCACAAGTTCGTGGGTGCCCTGCAAGTTCTCGAGCTTGTCCATGAGCAGTCTCTCATGCACGGTGGGGGCTAACGGTACAACAGGGACAACTCCAGTCCCAACGGGGACGGTTCTCTTCTTCTCGGACGGCCAATCAGATGATTTGTACAGTTCGATTCATTCATTTACTTAAACAGGGGTAACGGTACTGATGGTCCCAACGGGGACAACGGTGCAACGGAGGGACCGCTGCCTTACTTCAAGTCCACACTGCAGGATGGAGGAGGGGACTGGGCCGGTTCTTGGGCCTCCTGGCCTCTCAGCTTTGCATCAAGGGCATACCAGCCCCTCTCTCCACAGTGCCGCGTGTATGTCACCAGATCGCCTGGGAGCAAGTTACGGCCCGGGTGGCCCTCTGGTAAATGGGCATTGACATCCCGGCGAGACACGAACACCTCGGCCTCCAGGCCCGGCTCGTAAATAAATCCATACCCCCGGCAGGGGTCGAATCTTCGTACCTGACCCTCGTATATCGGGCCCCGTACCCGGAAGGTGGCTTTGCGGAGGTTTTCCTTCTCCTGGATCGTGCGGGCTATCATCTCAACCTTCCGCTTCTCCCTCTCCGCGATTTCCCGGCCTAGCTGGCTCGGCTCCCTGTCCCAGTAAGGGGTGTCTGCCTGCCCCTGCGCGCGGGTCGGGCCCCGCAGGACCTCCTTCACACTGCCCACTACTGGCTCCCTCTGTGGAAGGTCCCGCGGTGTCATGGCCTGGGGTGCTGCCTCACAGCGAAGACTCGGCGCAGCCTCAGCCGTGGCGTGGGGTATGGGTACAGGGGTCCTCACCTGCTGAGCCTCTGCCTCCTCCTGGATGGGACGGATCACCGGAGCCGGGACGGTACTGGGTGCGGTCTCTTCTGGTGCCACCGATGTGTCTTCGCAGACTGGCGCTGCCCTCGGGAGCTTCCAGGGGAGCGGTTCGGGTCATCTGCAGACTTCATCTGCAGGCTGGTCCGCTCGGGCGGACGGGCAGGGTTCTGCTACCAGTAGTAGGGGTAGCGGGCCTAGTGGCGGGGCGGTAGCAGTCAACACGGGTAGCAGGGGAGGCAGCAGGGTGAGCGGGCGTGGGTCGCTTACCCGCTCCTCCAAGTCTTCCTCCACCTCGCGTCTCCATATGGCCGCCACCACATCCGCCATGTCGGCCTCCCACTCCTCCAGGAGTAGCACTTTCACCTGCAGACGGCTGCTCAGTTGGACGGTCCGGACCTCCACCCACGCTGCGGTGCCGGGCGCGGGCTCGGGCACTGCAGGGTTACCGGACGGACGGTGCATGCTGGCAGCGGTATCTTCCAGGAACCAAATGGCAGCAGAGTCCTGGTGTCCCTGCTTTTATGGCCTCGGTTTACATGCGGCCGGACGCCATCCTTCCCCCCTTGCTCCGATAGCTTCCCACCGGTAACCCGCTCCCCAGCGTATATGTGCCAGAGGAGCCCATTTGCCCGCAGGCTCTGGCCCTTGGAATCCTAGCTTTGGCGGTAGCTGTATTTCCTTTTTGCTGGTTGGACGGTTGCCTTCTATCGGGTCTTGGCTGCTAGGAAACCCCTGGGGTTCCGGTCACTAACGGATTTGACCTTTTCGGCGGCTCCAAGCCTGGTCGGGGTCAGCAGGCCCTGCCTGTGTGTGCTGGCTTCACTTCGCTCCCCGGTTCGGTACCGGCGGGCCACCGCCCGACCCCGGTCCTACGGTTCCGCATTGATTCGTCTCTCCTGCAGACGGCCACCACCATTTGCCAACCTTGCTGTCAGTGCCTGGGCCACACACCCAGACACAGCCAGTCCAGCTCCTCCACTTCACTCCTCTCTCCTTCACTTCCCTAACTGAACTCTCCCTTTTCCCGCCTCCAAGCCTGTGAACTCCTCAGTGGGCGGGGCCAACCGCCTGGCTCCGCCCCACCTGGTGTGGACACCAGACCCTGGAGGGAGGCAACAAGGATTTAGTGTTTGGCTGTTGTGCCTGTCTCGGGGTGGGGATGTGGGTGTTGTAGTACCTGTGACGACCTGACTAGTCCAGGGCGCCACATTAGATGTCAGATATAGGATAATATGTGACGTTATATAATAAACTATGACTGCAGAATACCAGATATTACACCAGTCACATATTTTCTGTAAATAACATCTGGTATCTGTATATAGTATACCACATGCAGTATATAGGAGAATATTTGACTGGTGTATGATATACTGACTGCAGACATCCGATATATTACATAAGTACATAATATGAGACATTATGCCAGTCACATATTATCTTATATATAACATCTGATATCCGTACATACGAGTATACAGGAGAGTGTGTGACTGGTGTATGATATACTAACTACAGACATGCGATGTTATACTAATTTTACCATCACATATTATATAACATTGGATGTTTGCCACATACCGTAGTATACCACATATACTAATCTATACACTATATAACAGGGGTGGGCAACTAATTATCCCGAGGGGACACATGAGAGACGGTGACTGGTGTGGAGGCCGAACCAATAGGCTGAAACGACTTCTGCTCAATATTAATATATGAATTGTGTCACTTAATATTGAGCAGAATTAAGTACGCTGACACCCCCACTCCCCCCAATATACAGTATGAGCCTCATATACATCATGAGCTCCCACAGAGTCCCCCTAAATTCAGTATGAACCCCCCCTACCTCCTATATACAAGCACACATCCCATACACATATAAAACCAATCCTCCCCTCTCTCCCATCCCCTGGCGCTCTGCTCCGGTCTCTGCTGCACTCACTCTCCGCACAGCAAGGATGAGGTGACGTCATCACATCCGCTGCCTCAGTCGCACGCGCTGATTGGTAAATGAAGGAGCCGGCGGCTCCGGTCTCCACCAATGTATTTACTGCTATCAGCATCTTGAGGCTGCAGATAGTGGTGATATCATGAAGCGTGGCTTGGGGGTGGAAGGGTACAGTGCGGCCTGTGGACCACTGATTTCAGCCCTTTGACTGTCTCGGCTGGACTGGAGCAGCCAGAGGGCCAGATGAAGCCTGCAGGCCGTATTATCCTGGGTCCGGTATATGATATACTGTGATTACAGACAAGAGATAATATATACCAATATATGATGTCTGAATCACAGTGTCATGTGAGTCATACACTAATCTGTATATATACTGTGTTTTTTATATATATATATATATATATATATATATATATATATACAGTTAGGTCCAGAAATATTTGGACAGTGACACAAGTTTTGTTATTTTAGCTGTTTACAAAAACATGTTCAGAAATACAATTATATATATAATATGGGATGAAAGTGCACACTCCCAGCTGCAATATGAGAGTTTTCACATCCAAATCGGAGAAAGGGTTTAGGAATCATAGCTCTGTAATGCATAGCCTCCTCTTTTTCAAGGGACCAAAAGTAATTGGACAAGGGACTCTAAGGGCTGCAATTAACTCTGAAGGCGTCTCCCTCGTTAACCTGTAATCAATGAAGTAGTTAAAAGGTCTGGGGTTGATTACAGGTGTGTGGTTTTCAATTTGGAAGCTGTTGCTGTGACCAGACAACTTACGGTCTAAGGAACTCTCAATTGAGGTGAAGCAGAACATCCTGAGGCTGAAAAAAAAGAAAAAATCCATCAGAGAGATAGCAGACATGCTTGGAGTAGCAAAATCAACAGTCGGGTACATTCTGAGAAAAAAGGAATTAACTGGTGAGCTTGGGAACTCAAAAAGGCCTGGGCGTCCACGGATGACAACAGTGGTGGATGATCGCCGCATACTTTCTTTGGTGAAGAAGAACCCGTTCACAACATCAACTGAAGTCCAGAACACTCTCAGTGAAGTAGGTGTATCTGTCTCTAAGTCAACAGTAAAGAGAAGACTCCATGAAAGTAAATACAAAGGGTTCACATCTAGATGCAAACCATTCATCAATTCCAAAAATAGACAGGCCAGAGTTAAATTTGCTGAAAAACACCTCATGAAGCCAGCTCAGTTCTGGAAAAGTATTGTATGGACAGATGAGACAAAGATCAACCTGTACCAGAATGATGGGAAGAAAAAAGTTTGGAGAAGAAAGGGAACGGCACATGATCCAAGGCACACCACATGCTCTGTAAAACATGGTGGAGGCAACGTGATGGCATGGGCATGCATGGCTTTCAATGGCACTGGGTCACTTGTGTTTATTGATGACATAACAGCAGACAAGAGTAGCCGGATGAATTCTGAAGTGTACCGGGATATACTTTCAGCCCAGATTCAGCCAAATGCCGCAAAGTTGATCGGACGGCGCTTCATAGTACAGATGGACAATGACCCCAAGCATACAGCCAAAGCTACCCAGGAGTTCATGAGTGCAAAAAAGTGGAACATTCTGCAATGGCCAAGTCAATCACCAGATCTTAACCCAATTGAGCATGCATTTCACTTGCTCAAATCCAGACTTAAGACGGAAAGACCCACAAACAAGCAAGACCTGAAGGCTGCGGCTGTAAAGGCCTGGCAAAGCATTAAGAAGGGGGAAACCCAGCGTTTGGTGATGTCCATGGGTTCCAGACTTAAGGCAGTGATTGCCTCCAAAAGATTCGCAACAAAATATTGAAAATAAAAATATTTTGTTTGGGTTTGGTTTATTTGTCCAATTACTTTTGACCTCCTAAAATGTGGAGTATTTGTAAAGAAATGTGTACAATTCCTACAATTTCTATCAGATATTTTTGTTCAAACCTTCAAATTAAACGTTACAATCTGCACTTGAATTCTGTTGTAGAGGTTTCATTTCAAATCCAATGTGGTGGCATGCAGAGCCCAACTCGCGAAAATTGTGTCACTGTCCAAATATTTCTGGACCTAACTGTATATATACAGTTAGGTCCAGAAATATTTGGACAGTGACACAAGTTTTGTTATTTTAGCTGTTTACAAAAACATGTTCAGAAATACAATTATATATATATAATATGGGCTGAAAGAGCACACTCCCAGCTGCAATATGAGAGTTTTCACATCCAAATTGGAGAAAGGGTTTAGGAATCATAGCTCTGTAATGCATAGCCTCCTCTTTTTAAAGGGACCAAAAGTAATTGGACAAGGGACTCTAAGGGCTGCAATTAACTCTGAAGGCGTCTCCCTCGTTAACCTGTAATCAATGAAGTAGTTAAAAGGTCTGGGGTTGATTACAGGTGTGTGGTTTTGCATTTGGAAGCTGTTGCTGTGACCAGACAACATGCGGTCTAAGGAACTCTCAATTGAGGTGAAGCAGAACATCCTGAGACTGAAAAAAAAGAAAAAATCCATCAGAGAGATAGCAGACATGCTTGGAGTAGCAAAATCAACAGTCGGGTACATTCTGAGAAAAAAGGAATTGACTGGTGAGCTTGGGAACTCAAAAAGGCCTGGGCGTCCACGGATGACAACAGTGGTGGATGATCGCCGCATACTTTCTTTGGTGAAGAAGAACCCGTTCATAACATCAACTGAAGTCCAGAACACTCTCAGTGAAGTAGGTGTATCTGTCTCTAAGTCAACAGTAAAGAGAAGACTCCATGAAAGTAAATACAAAGGGTTCACATCTAGATGCAAACCATTCATCAATTCCAAAAATAGACAGGCCAGAGTTAAATTTGCTGAAAAACACCTCATGAAGCCAGCTCAGTTCTGGAAAAGTATTCTATGGACAGATGAGACAAAGATCAACCTGTACCAGAATGATGGGAAGAAAAAAGTTTGGAGAAGAAAGGGAACGGCACATGATCCAAGGCACACCACATCCTCTGTAAAACATGGTGGAGACAACGTGATGGCATGGGCATGCATGGCTTTCAATGGCACTGGGTCACTTGTGTTTATTGATGACATAACAGCAGACAAGAGTAGCCGGATGAATTCTGAAGTGTACCGGGATATACTTTCAGCCCAGATTCAGCCAAATGCCGCAAAGTTGATCGGACGGCGCTTCATAGTACAGATGGACAATGACACCAAGCATACAGCCAAAGCTACCCAGGAGTTCATGAGTGCAAAAAAGTGGAACATTCTGCAATGGCCAAGTCAATCACCAGATCTTAACCCAATTGAGCATGCATTTCACTTGCTCAAATCCAGACTTAAGACGGAAAGACCCACAAACAAGCAAGACCTGAAGGCTGCGGCTGTAAAGGCCTGGCAAAGCATTAAGAAGGGGGAAACCCAGCGTTTGGTGATGTCCATGGGTTCCAGACTTAAGGCAGTGATTGCCTCCAAAGGATTCGCAACAAAATATTGAAAATAAAAATATTTTGTTTGGGTTTGGTTTATTTGTCCAATTACTTTTGACCTCCTAAAATGTGGAGTATTTGTAAAGAAATGTGTACAATTCCTACAATTTCTATCAGATATTTTTGTTCAAATCTTCAAATTAAACGTTACAATCTGCACTTGAATTCTGTTTAAATATAAACACGATCAAAGACCGGAGGGAAAAATTCAGTAGGTACATTATATAACCTAAGAATATATTTCAAAGTGATTCCCCAAATATTGGATTAATTATCTGGAAAAACTCCATCTATACAATTAGCAAAAAATGTGTATAAACAACACACAAAGGAGTACTATTTCCATAAAATGTAACAATCTTTATTGAAAAAAGACATACATACATAAATTTTAAAATATCATTATTCATCAATAGACAAAAAATGTTTTAGAGGTATAAGGAGGACTTCTTACCAGCAATCACCCCCCACATAAGTATATGTGTGGATCCCAATCAAAATAAGTGCAGACCTGCAAGATCTATATTAGCAGCAATAACAATATATCTGCTTTAATATAAAGTATATCAACCCAAATGGGCCAGATTAAGTCAAAAAGCTGCTGCACACATATGTAGAAAAATAAATAAAGCCAGAAGACTGTCCCAGGGTAATTACCCAACTCTATATAGATATCAAAGTGGAGTTTATAAGTGCATCAAAGCTTACCCATATAAGGGACAGAAAAAAGGCAAGAGAGCCAAACAGTGGGGGGAAGATAGGCAGCTCCCAGTCCTGAACGCGTATCGCTCTCGCTTCCTCAGCAGGCTGGAGGCGGGGGTGGAAGTGCGTTCATTCCCTGATCACAGCGTTAAATACACCTAATCCATTCATTAGTCGGCTGGTGATGTGCGCACGTCATGTCGGCGCACGCGCAATGCACAGCCCCTGGTTGTTGTGACAACATGATGCAGCTTTCCAGCCACAGTGCGCATGCCCAGGGAGAAATCTCCCGATGACGTCAATGCGCATGCGCATCGGGCATAAGGAGGCCGCAGAATGTGTACACCCAGGGAGAACTGTCATAAGGCGCGCGCACGTACGGAGCACATCACCATATAGTACAGAAGGAGATTCAAGCATATATGTTCACATACCTTTAATGCCTAATAACCTAATCTGCCTCAAAATAGATGCATATCTACATACAAAAATAGTATGTTTAAGAGTAAAGCATATTATATATAGGTAAACTGGGTAATTATAACTTTATTCTTATTAAGTACATAGTGTATCTCACTCCATAGGGCACCATATGCTTTCAATTACATACAAAAAAGTAGATAATAACAGCATCCAATAATGTTTATATACATAAGTACAGATATGAATACAAAAAAGGAGGGGGGGGGGGGGGGGGGGAAAGGGGGGGGGAATTTTTTATTTCACAAGATTTTCAATGTATATGAGCCATTGTGGTGTTATGATGGGTCCTGAGTGATACAAACAACACTTCATATAGATATATCACATGTACCGCCTCCATATAATTAGAGACCCAAGTACATAAACACGGTCACACATAAAGAACAGACATCATTCTAAAATGATGCCAATCAGAACATATAATTAATACCATTATTTTATTATGTCCAAATGTATATATATATATTAATTCATATTTTTACTTGTTATTATCATTAATCTATGTGTGACCATTTAATATCAACACAAATAATATCACTCATTACCCTTCACACACAAAATTTCACAAGAGATCAATTTTAATTATAGTATAATGGGTTACATGAGTCATCAATATCATAACACACGTCCACAAGACCCTATAACATCAAATAGGTCCTGAGTGATATGGACTAAACGTATTATGAATACACCACATGTACCGCCCCCATATAAATGGAGATCAGAGTACATGGATATGGTCACACATAAAATAAACAGACAACATTCTAAAATGATGCCAATTAAGACACATAATTCATTCCATTATTTTATTATATTTATGTATTTATTCATGTGTTTTGTTATTATTATTCTTAAATTATGTGTGACCATTTTAATATCAATAAGACTCACATAACTCATAAACCTTCATATACAATTACCCCCAAGAAAGAAGGAATCAATTTAAATTACCGTACAGAGGGTTACATAAATCATTAATAACAACATATTCCTTCATTGAATATAATATTGCCGAAATATCCTTCCAAAACTAGATGAGGATCCACATGGACAGATGGTATTCCAATACATCCCAATTTCATAGGACTATGTATCACCGACCTTTACAGATGAATAATCACTTAAAAACAGAGAATAAAACAAAATTAAAATTGAATCAGAAAACACCATTCATGTCATATTACTCCTATCTTACTAGAGAAAGGATGCAAAACTGAGTTTTTCGTTGAGCCCATTCGGTGTCAAGGTGCCCAAGGTGACTATCCACCGACATTCCAGTTGTGCCAACTGCTTTTTAAGATCTCCCCCCCTAATACCACAGTGCAGGATGTCAATGCCCTTCAATTTTAAACCAGATGCATCACAGCCATGAAAGTTCTTAAAATGTCTAGGGATTGTCCTAAGGGTTGTGTCGTCGGTAACCTGCCTCGAGTTAGTAATGTCCCGAACGTGTTCCCTCGTTCTCACCCGAAGTTGTCTAGATGTTAACCCAACATATAGCTTTGAGCAGGGACACGTTGCAAGGTATATAACGAAAGAACTCTTGCAGGTTATATATTTTTGGATCTTGAAATATTTCTCACCATCTGCCGAAGGGAAATCAGTGCCCTGAATTATATTATTACCCTTACAGGCCAAGCATTCCCCACATGTAAAACAGCCTTTCCTCCTCATTGGTTGTTGTGAAAAGAATGGGTTAGTCACTTCTGCCACATAGTGGCTATCAACAAGGATGTCCTTAAGATTCCTCCCACGACGAGGTGTCATTAGGGGAATCTCTGAGACATTCTTGGCTAGAATTTTATCTGTCTTTAGGATTGCCCAATGTTTTTCTAGGCAATCTCTCATTCTCTTCCATTGACAATTAAACGTAGATATAAATCTAATCTCGTTATTCTGATTTTTCAATTTTTTGGAGTTAGTTGTCTTAAATAGTAACTGTTCTCTTGGGGTATGCTTGGCCCTAAGGTATCCCTTCTTTATGTCACGATTGCTGTAACCCCTCTGCTGAAATCTTGCCCTCAAATCCTGTGACTGTCTCTCAAAGCTTTGGTCCGTCGAACAGACACGCCTAGCCCTCAAAAACTGCCCCGTCGGGACGGCCCTAATCGTGGACTTAGTGTGGGCCGATGACGCGTGCAACAAAGAATTCACGGAAGTCTCCTTCCGATGAATATCAGTGTGCAAAGCGCCATCAGCCCCCACTTCAAAATGAATATCTAAAAAATCTATCTGTGTCTGACTAGCAGTATAAGTCAACTTAATATTTAAATCATTTCTATTCAAATAAATCATAAACTCATCTAGCAGAGACGCCGCACCTTGCCACAGGAACAGCACGTCATCGATGTACCTGTGCCAACAAATCACATGTTGGGAGAAGAGGTCATCCCCATGGAACAACCCCCTCTCCCACATGCCCAAAAATAAATTTGCATACGATGGTGCACATGCTGCCCCCATAGCGGTGCCGCGCCTCTGCAGATAAAAACGGTCTTTAAATAAAAATACATTGTGAGTTAAAATAAAATCCAAAAGTTCCAAAATAAGTCCACGAGTAGGTCCATCCAGACGGCTGCCACTAAGAAAAAGGCGCGCTGCCTCCAGACCGTCCTGATGTGCTATGCACGTATAGAGGGACTCCACATCGGCCGCCACCAACCACATATTAGGCTCGATGTGGAGTCCCTCCATTTTTGTGAGCACATCAGTGGTATCACGTGTATAGGAAGGCAAATCCTGTACCAAAGGATTTAAATAAAACTCCACAAATTTACAGATAGGATCACAGATGCCACCAATCCCCAAGACAATTGGGCGTCCAGGGGGATTGGTGGCATCCTTGTGGACCTTCGGCAACAGGTAAAAGGTTGGTACCCTGGGATGCTTAACAATCAGACCACCCATCACTTTCTTCGGGATGATTCCCTGTGAAAAAGCCCTATCCAAGATCTCCTGTAGCTCTAAATTGAATTCAAGGATAGGGTTATGACTCAACCTTTGATATGTCACCCTGTTGTTTAGTTGGCGAAACGCCTCACGTTCATATAGAGTTGTGGGCCAAATAACCACATTTCCCCCCTTGTCGGCGCTCTTAATTACAACATCTTTGATCTCTCTTAGTTCTTTCAAAGCTCTCCGTTGTTTATTAGAGAGATTATCTCCATAGTTAAATCTCGAGATCTTACCAAAATCCTCCAAGACCAATTTTGTGAAGATTTCTATCTGTGAGCAAACCGACAGGGGGGGAAAAACAGTTGATCTGGGCAACAAGGCAACTGGGAATCTCTGCACAGGGTCTGCTGTCTGTTCCCTTAATAAGTCCTCTAGTGTGCGGATAGCCTCCTGTTCAACCTCAGTCAAACTCACTCCAGGGACCTCCCTTTTGCAATGTAATTTCCTCAGAATCAATTTTCTTGAAAAAAGAAAAAGATCCTTGACTGCAGTGAAATAGTCAAAGGAGTTATTTGGCACAAATGTTAAGCCCAACCCTAGAACCTGTAGTTGAGTCTCAGAGAGGATATGTGGAGAAAGATTAATTACCTCAAGTAGGCCAGGTTTTCTTTTGGTCTCTTGTGCCACCCCAGGAGAAATATTTTTCCTTTTGGCCGGACCCTTTCCCTTATTGGCCATAAAGGTCTCCTTAGGTCCTCCTCTATACGTGTTGAAAAGATTTTGTCCACTCTTGATACCCTCAACATCAGATCCCTCACCAGATGTAACTGAAGAGAAGGATTGAGATCTTGATCTATTACGGTGAAAAAGGGGAAATTTCTTGTTTCTCCATCTGTAGATCTGATTATTTTGTTGATCAGTCAGATCCCTTTGGAATTTTTTGGTTTTAGCTGACTTTAATTCTCCCTCCCACTTAGTGAGATCAGTTTCAATATCCGTCTGTAATTTAGCCAGTTCGGTGGAACTCAGTTCCTTCTTAAGGGCATCCTGGACTAATTCAATTTCTTTCTCTAGGTCCTTGATGGTTTGATCATTAAGTTTGATCAATAATTCCATGAATTTCCTTGAACATATGCTGGCACTTTCTTCCCATCCCTTTCTGAACCACTCCTCCTCCACAGAAAAGGATGGGAATACTTGGATCCGTAGGCCACGAGGAATAAGACCTTTAGTAACATATTTCTCAAGAAAACCTTTATTCCACCATGTTCTAATACGTCTGTGGAGTAGTGACTTCAGATGGTTAATCTGGGTCAAATGGTCTTTCTGATTCAAATTAAGACACCCATTGGAATCCTCCTTGAAAACCTCATTAATTTGGCAGAGCCATGATTGATCTCGAGCTCTATAATCCATTTCTCTAAGATCACTGGCTGTGAAAAACACAGATATAGTCAATATAAACACGATCAAAGACCGGAGGGAAAAATTCAGTAGGTACATTATATAACCTAAGAATATATTTCAAAGTGATTCCCCAAATATTGGATTAATTATCTGGAAAAACTCCATCTATACAATTAGCAAAAAATGTGTATAAACAACACACAAAGGAGTACTATTTCCATAAAATGTAACAATCTTTATTGAAAAAAGACATACATACATAAATTTTAAAATATCATTATTCATCAATAGACAAAAAATGTTTTAGAGGTATAAGGAGGACTTCTTACCAGCAATCACCCCCCACATAAGTATATGTGTGGATCCCAATCAAAATAAGTGCAGACCTGCAAGATCTATATTAGAATTGATATAGAAGGGTTAATAGTTTCTCTTTTTCTTTATTAAAGATTTATTGTTATTAGTAAGTATATCTGATGGTAGTTCATAGTCATTATGGAGCCTACGGAATAAGAGACAGACTCAAGGATTATTATGGTTTCTAAATGTTCTTCTTATCTCATATGCATGACTCTACATTTTTGTTTTGCTAAAACTTAAAGGTCATATGAACAATTAGTAAAGTTCAGCTCGAAGTTTTTTTCTTTTTCTTTTGCAATATCACATTGATCTGTAAATGGTATAAATAAACTGTACTTTGATGAAATAAACAGAAGAAATTGATCATGCCCACATGGATGCTGGTCTTTTCTCTCCGAGCGCTCGATCTTGATTAGGTCTGAAGAGGCCTAACTCAAGAGAACCTCACTGGTGATCCCATAAGCTGACTTGTGACAAAACAGAACAGCTACAACAGTTTGGCGCCCAACGTGGGGCCGTGGCCAACCGGCCTATTCGGAAGAAGTTTTGGGGACTCTTGAGACAGTGAAATTTCAGCTGCAGCAAGGTGAGAAGCTTTATTCTTACACTTCATTTCACTCTCTCTGATTTCCCGAATATTCTGGGTAAGGCTGTACACACGGTTCAAGAACTCTGGCATCACCAGTGAGTATTGTTTTTTTCATGCATGTCTGAATGAGAGTTGAAATATAGAGTAATAAGATAATCTGTTGTCCGTCCATTAACTGATTGCATAGAGTGCATAGCACGGAATTTGGGACAGTCTCTGTATAATTGCATTTGCTGTGTTGCTGTGTTTTGTGTTTTTGTGGCAATACTCTGGTCTAGGGATATGTGTTCATAAGTGGTTTCATATTAATGCCTAGATAAAGTAGGGAGGCAATAGGTTGTTGTATATTGATGAGAAGCCTCTGAATAACAAAGTGACAAGTAATTGTGATAAGAGACTTGGTGAAATAATATGTATGTATAAGTCTAATGGTTATAGGTCATACTGTGGACTGTGAAAAGATGTTCCGGTTGTGAAATGTCACAGGGCATAGCCATATAGAGTATTTGAGTGGATACCTGACATATGTATTTTTTCCCATCAGTATCAAGAGCGGTTTAGATAATTTTATTTGCATGTGAGGTTAACTGATCCTTGGAAGGTGTATTGTTACCTATGCTTCTGGAATCAATGAATGAGTAAGACAAGTGGTCCTGGGATCTGTCCTTATAGTGAGATATTGTGTGTTTCTTCCCCTCAAAATGGGGATGAAGGTTTTATAGTAAAGTAGAATATTAGTGCTGTGAAGGTATATAAGTGGTCTCAATTTTCTGCAGGGATTGTGTATTATACCAGTGGGTATTAGGATTGTGTTTTGGAAGCTGAATCTGAACGAGATAAGACTCTTGCTAAACAAACTGTGCGCTGGCTGACATTCTTTTGGGAGGGGGTCAAGTGAACAGCTGCGCGATTTTCTGCCCTCTGTGAGAAGTCAGCTCTGTTAATTGTTTTGGTTTAACTCTTACGTTTGTTGCTGAAATACTTTGTAAAGGACCAGCATGGAGTAGCCAAACTGCACACATCAGGTCAAGTGGGTTAGAGAGCCGTGTGGCCTTCCCACTTACATGGAGGTGGTCTAGCAGGTGAGAGGACTATCACACCTGGTCCTTCCTGCTTTAGTCATCTGGTCTATTGGGTGAGAGGTGTTTTTTAACCCTTCCCAATACGCCCTACAGGTGTAGCAGGTGAGAGTGAATGCTGATTGAGCCTTCTTGCTACCACTTGAGAGCCCATTCTGACTTGCCAGGAGACGTGTGGCCTGTTAACAAGGTTCAGGGACACTGAGAGGGCATTTGCAGAAAGGTGGGCTGTGTGGGAATAAGTTGAAGCCATGGGCAACTTGTTCAGTGTGCAGCGTGGGGCTCCAGCAGGATCCAAAACAGCCAAACAGATAGTGCAAGAAAGAGAAGGCAAAGAAGCAGTGAAAAATGTCAGACCGATACTCAAAAAGGCAGACATGCCAGAGTACGGATGTTTGGATGTTGAGAAATGGCACAGATTCAGGGAAGAAAAGAGAGGTTGGATAAAAGACAAGAGGGTAGAGCAACAAGTAAATAAATGGTGTCGTGTGGCTGAAGAGGTGCAGCATTGTGGATATAAAGAGACCACAGCGGGAGATAAGGTGTATTATGAATGTTTTAATGCACCAAAAGCAGGAATTGTGACTGCTACCGCCCCCCCTTCTCATAAGCAGAAACCCAGACCAGATGAATGGACTTGTAAACATTGTAGTCAGAAAAACCCAGACTGGAGAGGTACTTGTGCTACATGTAATGTTACTCGCCCTAAGCGGATTGCACTAAATCCTGTTCGAACCAGATCACATGTGATGACAGAGGACGCTGACACTGAGACAGAGGTAGTGAAGGAATTGAGTTTTGCGGAGGAAGCTGACGGTGAGGAAAGGAAAGAACGCGCTGGGACCAGTACAAAAAAATCAGATACATCCCGACCGAGGAAGGTCACAAGAATCAGACAGACACAGGAATATTACCCCTGGAGCCCCTCTGACCAGCTAGCTATGTTGAAACAGTTACCTGACCCTGAAAACCAACCTTTCCCATTTTACAGGCAAATACAGACAATACAGGTGACTTATAAATGCACTTGGGCAGACCTCGAGAGTTTGGTGACTGCAAAAGCAGGTGACGTGCTGGGACACATAATTAAGACGCAAACTGATATGATGAAGGAGCAATCATGGGTCATGGACGTTGAGTCTGAGAGGTCTGGAATGACGTACTGTGAGGCATTGAAAGGATGGGCTACAAAGAAACAAACAGAGCAGTCTGTACTGATGACTGACGTGACACAGCAAAAAGGGGAGAGTATAGAGACGTACTTTGGGAGGTTACAGCTGAAGTGGACAGACATGGGGTACAGTGCAAGAAACGACCTTGATATCAAAATATTGGTGAATGCATTCATTGACGGTATGAATAAGTTTTTACGAGAAGCAGTACAGACAGCCAGACCTGAGTGGAGAAACATGGACCCAACAGACCTTCTGCAAGTAGCTAAGGGGGTTGAACTGACAAAATGCAAGCGACCAGTTATGTATGCTAGAGCACAAGGAAGACAGTGGAAACAGAGGGGGGGGGCACCAGGTGACCGAGCGACCGTACAGTGCTGGAATTGTGGACAGAATGGACATTATGCCAGACAGTGCAAAAACTCCAAAAAGGAGAGTGAGCAGACTGATTTCCCCCTTTTGGTGGAGAATGCGGGCAAAAATGTTACCTTTTGCTTACAGTACTGTAATTTTTCACGTGAAACTTTGCAACCATTTATTCTACAGCTATGGCAGGAATTCTGGAGCAGTGGCAACCGCCTCATCCACAGGTTACGCTATTGCAGTACGTGGATGACCTTTTGCTCTGCTGTCCAGACCAGACGTCCTGCAAGGAAGCCACAATTTCTTTGTTGTGTTTTCTGGCAGAGAATGGTTGCAAAGTTTCACGTGAAAAATTACAGTACTGTAAGCAAAAGGTAACATTTTTGGGTCACTGTATCTCTGAAGGTACGAGACACCTGACTGAGGAGAGAAAACAAGCAGTCCAAAATCTCTCCTTACCCAGGTCCCACCGGCAACTGCGCACCTTTTTGGGCTTAGTGTCATACTGCAGGCCTTGGATAAGGTCTGCCTCGCAAATGATGCAACCCCTCTATGATTGTCTGGCATCTGACCCCTTTGACCTCACTCAGGAAGCTATTGACTCCTTTCATTCCCTTAAACTACTCATTGTATCTGCCCCGGCCCTGGGTATTCCAAATTACGATCAACCATTTTTCTTGTTTTGCACAGAACAGGGAGGGCATGCGACAGCCGTCCTCACACAGCAACATGGTGACAAACAAAGACCAATAGCTTACTACTCAGCGCGATTGGACCCAGTTGTCAGAGGGTCACCCACGTGTGTCCGTGCTGTAGCGGCTGCTGCAGTACTGCTAGGGAAAGCTTGCGAGATCACATTGACATTTCCCTTAACAATTTACTCCCCGCATGACATTCATGCTATACTTGTGCAAGTCCAACCAAAACACCTGTCTATGGCCAGACAGCTCAGACTTGAATGTGCCCTTCTGATTCCTGAGTATGTCACCCTCAAGAGGTGTAATGTTCTGAATCCAGCCACCCTTTTGCCAGTAGATTCAGAAAAGGGGGAATTGGTGACAATGGTAGCAAGTGAGGATGAATACTTTGACATGACGCACGAGCATGACTGCATAGAGCTGATGAGTCAGGAGACAGCAGGTTTTCCACATGTCTATGATACACCTATTACTAATGCAGATTTTGAGTTTTTTGTAGATGGCTCCAGATACCACCTGGATGGGAGATTCTACACTGGATATGCAGTAGTATCCTCGCATGAGGTAATCCGAGCTGAACCACTCCCGCCGCACATGTCCGCGCAGGAGGCGGAGCTAACAGCGCTCATTGAGGCGTGTAGAGCGGGGTCAGGTAGGAAAATTAATGTTTATTCAGACTCAAAGTATGGATTTGGGATCTGTCATGATTTTGGCCCTATCTGGAGAAGTAGAGCTTTTCTTACGTCAGCTGGTAAGCCTATTAAAAATGCAGAATTGGTAAAACAGTTAATGGAGGCACTAATGTTACCAGTCCAGGTTGGCATCATTAAGGTGAAAGCACACACAAAAGGTGACTCACTGGAGGTAGCGGGCAATAGAAGGGCGGATGCGGCTGCGAAAGCAGCAGCAAAGAGGCCTAGGGATCAGAGGATAGTGGCAGGGAGCCAGCAAGTCCCAGCCACAGTGAGTCTGGATGTCCTGAAATCCCTCCAGCATCAGGCTGCCCAAACAGAGAAGGAACACTGGGGGAAAATGGGAGCTGGGCTGAACTCGAATGGAGTATGGGAAAGTAAGGATAGGTTGTGTTTACCAAGGTCCCTGTTCCCTATGATGGCACAAGCAACACATGGCCCCACTCACGCCTCAAAAAGTCACATGTGTAACCAGGTGAATGCCTTCTGGATCGCTCCTGGCTTCAGTTACGTAGCCTCCAAACACGTACAATCCTGCATTATCTGCGCACAACACAACCCAGGTAAAACAGTAAAAGTCCCTAAGAAAGCAACACCCAAACCGCTCTATCCGTTTCAACGACTGCAGATAGACTACATACAACTACCCAAGGTAGGAGTGTATGAATACGTCCTGGTATGTGTAGATCTCTTCTCAGGATGGGTTGAGGCCTATCCAGTAAAATGTGCAAATGCTAAAACAACTGCAGAAAAACTGATGAAGGAACTAGTCTGTCGGTATGGCATCCCAGAAGCCATAGAAAGTGACAGGGGTACACACTTCACTGGAGAAATAATGAGGGACATTATGCAGGCCCTGGGAATAGAGCAGGCATTCCATACCCCTTATCATCCACAGAGCAGTGGAAAAGTAGAGAGATTAAACGGGACACTTAAACTAAAAATTCAAAAGGCCATGGCAGAGACAGGAAAGAATTGGGTAGAGTGCTTATCCCTGGCACTCTTTTCAGTCAGACACACTCCAAATAGGAAGACAGGCTTGTCTCCTTTTGAAGTCCTTTTTGGTAGTGCCCCAAAAACAGGTCTCTACTTTCCACAAGTGTTACAGATGCAACACGGCACTATGACAGCCTACGTCCAGGCCTTACAGGAAAGACTTAATGTGGTGCATAAACATGTCTTTTCATCCATTCCAGATCCCAATGCAAGTGCAGATGTGCATCAGCTGAATCCAGGTGATTGGGTGGTCGTGCGCAGACACGTGAGAAGGAGCCTAGATCCACGCTTTGATGGCCCATTCCAAGTCCAGCTGACCACATCCACCTCAGTGAAACTTGAGGGAAAACCCACCTGGATCCACGCCAGTCACTGTAAAAAGGTCACTCCACCGGCAGAATGACAGTCTTGCTAATTATCCTGCTAGGTGTAGCAGGGTTGCTGCAACAAACAAAGACACTGAGCGAACTTTTTAATACGGACTGGGATAATAAACTCATTCGCCACCATATTTCTCTTACTGAGGACATGGAGGGAGAAAAGCCAAAAGACTGTTGGATCTGCACACACAGTCCTATTTCTTCAAAGACTATGCCTTATTTAGCCTTACCTCTGGAACCACAGGAGGTATTGGTACCAGACTGTATACACAATGAAACCTGGACTCAATCTAGATTTTTGGGAGAAGATGTACCTCGTGATGTATCTGCTACATTGACTATAGTTGGATGGGTCACTAAACCCTGGTTCCAGCTAAATATCACTCGACCCGATGGATACTCGTGGTGGATGGAATACGATTCAGACATGGGCATAATTGCCAAAATAAAGACTAAAATTCCTCATTCGGGCCCCATTCCCCATGATGGATTATGGTTCAGTCTTCAATACAATGGTGTTGGAAATTGTGGAGAAGACAATAACTGTTTCTATATACATACACATGACTCAACCAAGGACAATGAGACAGTATATCAGAAGGGTATTGAGGGCTGTACATCATCATTTATTAGACGGACTTTTAGGAGGGAGCGGGGTAGCTGTATCTCGGGTATGACCGGAAAACAAATGAACAATACGTGGTGTGCTCATAAAGTCATGAAGGGGCTTCTGAATCTGCTTTATTGTGTACAAAGTCAAACTCACTTTTGTATTTTCTCAGAGGGAGTGTTTTTGGTTTGTGGGAATCGTGCTCACAAGTGGGTGAGCCCTGACATGAGAGGGGTCTGCACACTTGCCAGACTTACACCAGCCACTTTCATAGTTCCTCATAGTGAAGTAGATGTAGCAGCTGTCCCAATTCATACCTTGTATAAACGAGCAGCAGATAATAAACCCCGGCCAAATGGTAGGCCTCATGTAGTAGAATTGGGAAAAGCAAATAAGGTATTTAGTGCTATTTTCATACACCCTTTCTTAATGCAAATGTGGGACAAGCTAGTAGAGTCCACTGACTACCTGGATGATCAAATTTTTCGGGTTCTTGAGATTCTAAATGCTACCAATGCTATACAAAAACAATTAATTGTAGTCACTAACCAGCATACTATAGTGCTAGACTTTGTGACAGCAAAAGACGGCGGAATGTGTCAAATAATTGGTCCTGCCTGTTGCCATTACATTGACCCTGCAGGCAACCTCCAGGTTAGAGCAGATATACAGAAAACAAGTGAACTTAGGGATAAATGGTTAAAAGAGCACGATGCCAACAAGGACTCCTGGTGGGGAAATACATTTTCTTTTATGAATCCAGCCAATTGGTTTAAAGGCATAGCAGGTTGGGTTTCTGGCATTATACAAACCTGTATGCAAATATTGTTGTTCTGTCTACTGCTTTATATAGCTGTAAAAACATTGATATATGCATTACCTAAACTATTGAATAATGTATGTTCTAAGAGTCCCAGCATTGAACCCTCTGTAGTTTACTACGGACCCCAAATGGCCTCTGCTGACCGGGAGTAGGTGTCCACACTGAGGGTGGATGGGTGAAGTGGTAGGAAGACCCCTCATGGGTACTAGGCCCATGAGCCAGCAGCTCCTGTTTGGACGCCTACTGACCGTGTAGTGAAGGTTATACCATTTACAAAAGGGGGAAATTGATATAGAAGGGTTAATAGTTTCTCTTTTTCTTTATTAAAGATTTATTGTTATTAGTAAGTATATCTGATGGTAGTTCATAGTCATTATGGAGCCTACGGAATAAGAGACAGACTCAAGGATTATTATGGTTTCTAAATGTTCTTCTTATCTCATATGCATGACTCTACATTTTTGTTTTGCTAAAACTTAAAGGTCATATGAACAATTAGTAAAGTTCAGCTCGAAGTTTTTTTCTTTTTCTTTTGCAATATCACATTGATCTGTAAATGGTATAAATAAACTGTACTTTGATGAAATAAACAGAAGAAATTGATCATGCCCACATGGATGCTGGTCTTTTCTCTCCGAGCGCTCGATCTTGATTAGGTCTGAAGAGGCCTAACTCAAGAGAACCTCACTGGTGATCCCATAAGCTGACTTGTGACAAAACAGAACAGCTACAACAGCAGCAATAACAATATATCTGCTTTAATATAAAGTATATCAACCCAAATGGGCCAGATTAAGTCAAAAAGCTGCTGCACACATATGTAGAAAAATAAATAAAGCCAGAAGACTGTCCCAGGGTAATTACCCAACTCTATATAGATATCAAAGTGGAGTTTATAAGTGCATCAAAGCTTACCCATATAAGGGACAGAAAAAAGGCAAGAGATCCAAACAGTGGGGGGAAGATAGGCAGCTCCCAGTCCTGAACGCGTATCGCTCTCGCTTCCTCAGCAGGCTGGAGGCGGGGGTGGAAGTGCGTTCATTCCCTGATCACAGCGTTAAATACACCTAATCCATTCATTAGTCGGCTGGTGATGTGCGCACGTCATGTCGGCGCACGCGCAATGCACAGCCCCTGGTTGTTGTGACAACATGATGCAGCTTTCCAGCCACAGTGCGCATGCCCAGGGAGAAATCTCCCGATGACGTCAATGCGCATGCGCATCGGGCATAAGGAGGCCGCAGAATGTGTACACCCAGGGAGAACTGTCATAAGGCGCGCGCACGTACGGAGCACATCACCATATAGTACAGAAGGAGATTCAAGCATATATGTTCACATACCTTTAATGCCTAATAACCTAATCTGCCTCAAAATAGATGCATATCTACATACAAAAATAGTATGTTTAAGAGTAAAGCATATTATATATAGGTAAACTGGGTAATTATAACTTTATTCTTATTAAGTACATAGTGTATCTCACTCCATAGGGCACCATATGCTTTCAATTACATACAAAAAAGTAGATAATAACAGCATCCAATAATGTTTATATACATAAGTACAGATATGAATACAAAAAAGGAGGGGGAAAAAAAAAAAAAAAAAAAAAGGGGGGGGGGGATTTTTTATTTCACAAGATTTTCAATGTATATGAGCCATTGTGGTGTTATGATGGGTCCTGAGTGATACAAACAACACTTCATATAGATATATCACATGTACCGCCTCCATATAATTAGAGACCCAAGTACATAAACACGGTCACACATAAAGAACAGACATCATTCTAAAATGATGCCAATCAGAACATATAATTAATACCATTATTTTATTATGTCCAAATGTATATATATATATTAATTCATATTTTTACTTGTTATTATCATTAATCTATGTGTGACCATTTAATATCAACACAAATAATATCACTCATTACCCTTCACACACAAAATTTCACAAGAGATCAATTTTAATTATAGTATAATGGGTTACATGAGTCATCAATATCATAACACACGTCCACAAGACCCTATAACATCAAATAGGTCCTGAGTGATATGGACTAAACGTATTATGAATACACCACATGTACCGCCCCCATATAAATGGAGATCAGAGTACATGGATATGGTCACACATAAAATAAACAGACAACATTCTAAAATGATGCCAATTAAGACACATAATTCATTCCATTATTTTATTATATTTATGTATTTATTCATGTGTTTTGTTATTATTATTCTTAAATTATGTGTGACCATTTTAATATCAATAAGACTCACATAACTCATAAACCTTCATATACAATTACCCCCAAGAAAGAAGGAATCAATTTAAATTACCGTACAGAGGGTTACATAAATCATTAATAACAACATATTCCTTCATTGAATATAATATTGCCGAAATATCCTTCCAAAACTAGATGAGGATCCACATGGACAGATGGTATTCCAATACATCCCAATTTCATAGGACTATGTATCACCGACCTTTACAGATGAATAATCACTTAAAAACAGAGAATAAAACAAAATTAAAATTGAATCAGAAAACACCATTCATGTCATATTACTCCTATCTTACTAGAGAAAGGATGCAAAACTGAGTTTTTCGTTGAGCCCATTCGGTGTCAAGGTGCCCAAGGTGACTATCCACCGACATTCCAGTTGTGCCAACTGCTTTTTAAGATCTCCCCCCCTAATACCACAGTGCAGGATGTCAATGCCCTTCAATTTTAAACCAGATGCATCACAGCCATGAAAGTTCTTAAAATGTCTAGGGATTGTCCTAAGGGTTGTGTCGTCGGTAACCTGCCTCGAGTTAGTAATGTCCCGAACGTGTTCCCTCGTTCTCACCCGAAGTTGTCTAGATGTTAACCCAACATATAGCTTTGAGCAGGGACACGTTGCAAGGTATATAACGAAAGAACTCTTGCAGGTTATATATTTTTGGATCTTGAAATATTTCTCACCATCTGCCGAACGGAAATCAGTGCCCTGAATTATATTATTACCCTTACAGGCCAAGCATTCCCCACATGTAAAACATCCTTTCCTCCTCATTGGTTGTTGTGAAAAGAATGGGTTAGTCACTTCTGCCACATAGTGGCTATCAACAAGGATGTCCTTAAGATTCCTCCCACGACGAGGTGTCATTAGGGGAATCTCTGAGACATTCTTGGCTAGAATTTTATCTGTCTTTAGGATTGCCCAATGTTTTTCTAGGCAATCTCTCATTCTCTTCCATTTACAATTAAACGTAGATATAAATCTAATCTCGTTATTCTGATTTTTCAATTTTTTGGAGTTAGTTGTCTTAAATAGTAACTGTTCTCTTGGGGTATGCTTGGCCCTAAGGTATCCCTTCTTTATGTCACGATTGCTGTAACCCCTCTGCTGAAATCTTGCCCTCAAATCCTGTGACTGTCTCTCAAAGCTTTGGTCCGTCGAACAGACACGCCTAGCCCTCAAAAACTGCCCCGTCGGGACGGCCCTAATCGTGGACTTAGTGTGGGCCGATGACGCGTGCAACAAAGAATTCACGGAAGTCTCCTTCCGATGAATACGTTTAATTGTCAATGGAAGAGAATGAGAGATTGCCTAGAAAAACATTGGGCAATCCTAAAGACAGATAAAATTCTAGCCAAGAATGTCTCAGAGATTCCCCTAATGACACCTCGTCGTGGGAGGAATCTTAAGGACATCCTTGTTGATAGCCACTATGTGGCAGAAGTGACTAACCCATTCTTTTCACAACAACCAATGAGGAGGAAAGGCTGTTTTACATGTGGGGAATGCTTGGCCTGTAAGGGTAATAATATAATTCAGGGCACTGATTTCCCTTCGGCAGATGGTGAGAAATATTTCAAGATCCAAAAATATATAACCTGCAAGAGTTCTTTCGTTATATACCTTGCAACGTGTCCCTGCTCAAAGCTATATGTTGGGTTAACATCTAGACAACTTCGGGTGAGAACGAGGGAACACGTTCGGGACATTACTAACTCGAGGCAGGTTACCGACGACACAACCCTTAGGACAATCCCTAGACATTTTAAGAACTTTCATGGCTGTGATGCATCTGGTTTAAAATTGAAGGGCATTGACATCCTGCACTGTGGTATTAGGAGGGGAGATCTTAAAAAGCAGTTGGCACAACTGGAATGTCGGTGGATAGTCACCTTGGGCACCTTGACACCGAATGGGCTCAACGAAAAACTCAGTTTTGCATCCTTTCTCTAGTAAGATAGGAGTAATATGACATGAATGGTGTTTTCTGATTCAATTTTAATTTTGTTTTATTCTCTGTTTTTAAGTGATTATTCATCTGTAAAGGTCGGTGATACATAGTCCTATGAAATTGGGATGTATTGGAATACCATCTGTCCATGTGGATCCTCATCTAGTTTTGGAAGGATATTTCGGCAATATTATATTCAATGAAGGAATATGTTGTTATTAATGATTTATGTAACCCTCTGTACGGTAATTTAAATTGATTCCTTCTTTCTTGGGGGTAATTGTATATGAAGGTTTATGAGTTATGTGAGTCTTATTGATATTAAAATGGTCACACATAATTTAAGAATAATAATAACAAAACACATGAATAAATACATAAATATAATAAAATAATGGAATGAATTATGTGTCTTAATTGGCATCATTTTAGAATGTTGTCTGTTTATTTTATGTGTGACCATATCCATGTACTCTGATCTCCATTTATATGGGGGCGGTACATGTGGTGTATTCATAATACGTTTAGTCCATATCACTCAGGACCTATTTGATGTTATAGGGTCTTGTGGACGTGTGTTATGATATTGATGACTCATGTAACCCATTATACTATAATTAAAATTGATCTCTTGTGAAATTTTGTGTGTGAAGGGTAATGAGTGATATTATTTGTGTTGATATTAAATGGTCACACATAGATTAATGATAATAACAAGTAAAAATATGAATTAATATATATATATACATTTGGACATAATAAAATAATGGTATTAATTATATGTTCTGATTGGCATCATTTTAGAATGATGTCTGTTCTTTATGTGTGACCGTGTTTATGTACTTGGGTCTCTAATTATATGGAGGCGGTACATGTGATATATCTATATGAAGTGTTGTTTGTATCACTCAGGACCCATCATAACACCACAATGGCTCATATACATTGAAAATCTTGTGAAATAAAAAATTCCCCCCCCCTTTCCCCCCCCCCCCCCCCCCCTCCTTTTTTGTATTCATATCTGTACTTATGTATATAAACATTATTGGATGCTGTTATTATCTACTTTTTTGTATGTAATTGAAAGCATATGGTGCCCTATGGAGTGAGATACACTATGTACTTAATAAGAATAAAGTTATAATTACCCAGTTTACCTATATATAATATGCTTTACTCTTAAACATACTATTTTTGTATGTAGATATGCATCTATTTTGAGGCAGATTAGGTTATTAGGCATTAAAGGTATGTGAACATATATGCTTGAATCTCCTTCTGTACTATATGGTGATGTGCTCCGTACGTTCGCGCGCCTTATGACAGTTCTCCCTGGGTGTACACATTCTGCGGCCTCCTTATGCCCGATGCGCATGCGCATTGACGTCATCGGGAGATTTCTCCCTGGGCATGCGCACTGTGGCTGGAAAGCTGCATCATGTTGTCACAACAACCAGGGGCTGTGCATTGCGCGTGCGCCGACATGACGTGCGCACATCACCAGCCGACTAATGAATGGATTAGGTGTATTTAACGCTGTGATCAGGGAATGAACGCACTTCCACCCCCGCCTCCAGCCTGCCGAGGAAGCGAGAGCGATACGCGTTCAGGACTGGGAGCTGCCTATCTTCCCCCCACTGTTTGGATCTCTTGCCTTTTTTCTGTCCCTTATATGGGTAAGCTTTGATGCACTTATAAACTCCACTTTGATATCTATATAGAGTTGGGTAATTACCCTGGGACAGTCTTCTGGCTTTATTTATTTTTCTACATATGTGTGCAGCAGCTTTTTGACTTAATCTGGCCCATTTGGGTTGATATACTTTATATTAAAGCAGATATATTGTTATTGCTGCTAATATAGATCTTGCAGGTCTGCACTTATTTTGATTGGGATCCACACATATACTTATGTGGGGGGTGATTGCTGGTAAGAAGTCCTCCTTATACCTCTAAAACATTTTTTGTCTATTGATGAATAATGATATTTTAAAATTTATGTATGTATGTCTTTTTTCAATACAGATTGTTACATTTTATGGAAATAGTACTCCTTTGTGTGTTGTTTATACACTTGAATTCTGTTGTAGAGGTTTCATTTCAAATCCAATGTGGTGGCATGCAGAGCCCAACTCGCGAAAATTGTGTCACTGTCCAAATATTTCTGGACCTAACTGTATATATATATATACTGATCACATCTGGGCTGGGCCTGGCTGCAGGACATCACATATATAATTTATGGCCCTGTATATGATTTTTAAACCTAAACTACTACCCAGAAAGAAACACAAAGAAATATGTAGAAATATATAAATTTTATTGTTATTAAAAAATCTTTAAAAAGGTAGTACAGCAAAAAGGATTATAGAAAGATGTGTCAACCAAAGACACCATTAATTGATTACAGCAGGAGTCTGTCAGTTATAATAATAATTCCAATAATGTTAATTCATGACAGAGCATCCCATATTCCCATAACATGTTATTCAAACATTTGCAAATTGGGATTCTGATCTGGCTTATATATCCTGAGTCATATTGCAAAGGATTGTCGAAAATCCACTTGTGACTTTTAGGATCGCTACTTCCAATAGGTGGCGCTGTGCTAGAGTTTGTCTCCTTTACTGGAGAGACAATTTGAATATTCAAACATACAAAGGAGGATACAGGTTGTAAGATATGTTTTAGCAACCGTGATTAGATGGTATTAATTAAGCAGAGATGTTAAAGGTAATTAGATAGTATAGAAGGGGGCTTACAATAAAGCCCTAACAATCAAAAGACAATAACATCTAAAGACATGCCTGCTAAAGGAATATCATACACAGTTATATAGCCCTGTATATGATGTATAATGTCCTAGAGCCGGGCACAGGAGCAGTCAGTGTGTGTGGTGCTGTACACTAGTGTCTGCTGTGCCTCACTGTGAGTTAGGTGGCTCAGCCGTGCTACCTGATCTGTGCGGGGGCTGAAACTATATAACTCACCACATCTCAGAGCCTCCACTCCACTGACACAAAGGATTCGGCCCTGACCTCCTGCACCGACCATGTGACCTCTTCTCTGTCTCTGATGAGGAAGCAGCATGACCTGCTTGCTGGGGACGTCAGGTCAGCAGACAACCACACAGCACTAAGTATGGCTCTGTCTGAGGCACTAGGGAGCCTGAAACTGCTGCTAGGGGACCAGCACGGGAATATTTACCTTTCTGTCTCCCGGGACAGTCTGCCTCTGCAAAGTATAGCAATCTCTCACCACGGAGGGCGGCAAACGTAGCCGCCAGGGAGACTCTCAGAGCGCTGCATCAGGCAGCCCGACAGCGCCCCCCTGACAGCTGCACCCGGGGCAGATGGCCTGCCAGCCTCCCCCTAGATATGCCTCTGGCTTAGGGTCATTTTCTTGTTAGAAGGTGAACCTTCTGCCAAGTCTGAGGTCAATAGCACTGTGGAAGAGGTTTTCTTACAGGATATCTCTGTACTTGGCCGCATTCATCTTTCCTCCTTCAATTGCAATCAGTCATCCTGTCCCTGCAGATGAAAAACACCCCCATAGCATGTTGCTCCCACCACCATGTTTCACTGTTGGGATTTTATTGGGCAGGTGATGAGCAGTGCCTGGTTTTCTCCACACATACCGCTTAGAATTATCACCAAAAAATTCTATCTTCGTCTCATCAGATCAGAGAATCTTATTTCTCATAATCTGGGAGTCCTTCATTTGTTTTTTTAGCAAACACTATGCGGGGTTTCATATGTCTTGCTCTGAGGAGAGGCTTCCATCGAGCCAATAAAGGCCCGACTGGTGGAGGGCTCCAATGATAGTTGACTTTGTGCAACTTTCTCCCATCTCCCTACTGCATTTCTGGAGCTTAGCCACAGTGATCTTGGGGTTCTTCTTTGCCTATGTCACCAAGGCTCTTCTCCCATGATTGCTCAGTTTGGCTGGATGGACAGGTCTAGGAATAGTTCTGGTGGTCCCAAACTTCTTGCATTTAAGGGTTATGGAGGCCACTGTGCTCTTAGGTACTGCTGAAATTCTTTTGTAACCTTGGCCAGATCAGTGCCTTGCCATAATTCTGTCCATGAGCTCCTTGGGCAGTTCCTTTGATCTCATAATACTCATTTGGTCTGACATGCACTGTGAGCTGTGACATCTTGTATAGACAGGTGTGTGCCTTTCTAAATCAAGTCCTATCAGTTTAATTAAACACAGCTGGACTCCAATGAAGAAGTAGAACCATCTCAAGGATGACCACAAGGAAATGGACAGTAAGTGACTTAAATATGACTGTCCGAGCAAAGGGTCTGAATACTTATGACCATTTGATATTTCAGTTTTTCTTATTTACAAAATTAGCAAAAATTTCTACATTTCTTTTTTTCTTCTGTCAAGATGGGGTGCAGAGTGTACATTAATGAGAAAAAAAAGTGATTTGGATTTACCAAATAGCTGCAATAAAACAAAGTGAAAAATTTAAAGGGGTCTGAATACTTTCCGTACCCACTGTGTGTGTATATATTTATATATCTAATATATAAAGCTGAATGTGTGTATGTGTGTGTGTATGTCCGGGATTGGCATCTGCACCGTCGCAGCTACAGTCACAAAATTTTGCACACTCACACTTCTGGACCCCGAGAGCGTCATAGGCTATGTTTTGAGGGGAATTTTTAACCCCACGCTTTACAGTTATTCACCAAAAAACCTGCCTCCAATAAATCGAATGAAGCTGGGAGCCACAGTGCAGCCAGAACTTCAGAAGAATGCGCAGCCACGCCCTTATATGGAATGTTGGCGTGTCACAATACAGCCAGGGAAAGAGACAGACAGGGAAAGAGGCAGACACAGACAGGGTAAGAAACAGACATAGACAGGGTAAGAGACAGACACAAAGAGACAGACAGAGAGACAGACTGACAGGGAAAGAGACAGACAGGAAAGAGAGGGAAAGAGAGAGACAGGTTAAGAGACAGACACAGACAGGTAAAGAGACAGACAAAGAGACAGAGACAGACACAGGGAAAAAAACAGACAGGGAAAGAGAGGGAAAGAGACAGACACAGGGAAAGAGACAGAGGGAAAGAGACAGACAGGGAAAGAGACAGACAGGGAAAGAGAGGGGAAGAGATAGACAGGGAAAGAGACAGACAGGGAAAGTGACAGAGATAGATAGACAGACAGGGAAAGAGATAGATAGACAGATAGGGAAAGAGATTGAGACAGACGGAGAAAGAGACAGAGACAGACAGGGAAAGAGACAGACAGACAAAGAGATAGAGAGAGAGACAGAGATATATATGCAGAGGGGGAGACAGACATTATAATTACATTTATATCTATTTGTTTTGTGGTTTTTGTGTGCAGAATACATTTTTGTTAATACATTCTATTTTGTTAACAGCAGTCATTAACCCGGGCGAAGAAAAGAGAAAAGGTATTTAAGGTGGCCACTTGCAAGTTATTCTCCTATTTGAATCTCCTATGAAGAGTGGCATCATGGGCTCCTCAAAACAACTCTCAAATGATCTGAATACAAAGATTATTCAACATAGTTGTTCAGGGGAAGGATACAAAAAGTTGTCTCAGAGATTTAAACTGTCATTTTCCACTGTGAGGGACATAGTAAGAAAATGGAAGAACACAGGTACAGTTCTTGTTAAGCCCAGAAGTGGCAGGCCAAGAAAAATATCAGAAAGGCAGAGAAGAAGAATGGTGAGAACAGTCAAGGACAATCCACAGACCACCTCCAAAGACCTGCAGCTTCATCTTGCTGCAGATGGTGTCAAAGTGCATCGGTCAACAATACAGCGCACGTTGCACAAGGAGAAGCTGTATGGGAGAGTAATGCGAAAGAAGCCGTTTATGCAAGCACGCCACAAACAGAGTCGCCTGAGGCATGCAAAAGCACATTTGGACAAGCCAGTTACATTTTGGAAGAAGGTCCTGTGGACTGATGGAACAAAGATTGAGTTGTTTGGTTATTCAAAAAGGCGTTCTGCATAGAGGCAAAAAAACACGGCATTCCAAGAAAAGCACTTGCTACCCACAGTAAAATTTGGTGGAGGTTCCATCATGCTTTGGGGCTGTGTGGCCAATGCCGGCACCAGGAATCTTGTTAAAGTTGAGGGTCGCATGGATTCAACTCAGTATCAGCAGATTCTTGACAATAATGTGCAAGAATCAGTGACGAAGTTGAAGTTACGCAGGGGATGGATATTTCAGCAAGACAATGATCCAAAACACTGCTCCAAATCTACTCAGGTATTCATGCAGAGGAACAATTACAATGTTCTGGAATGGCCATCCCAGTCCCCAGACCTGAATATCATTGAAAATCTGTGGGATGATTTGATATAAATTGATTGTATTGGACTGCTTACCAGTTTATAGAGCGTCATGTATCAGTATCCTCTCTCCTCATGCTTACTTTCCTACTCCCCCCCTTTTTTTTTTTCTTTCTTTCTCTCTCTCTCTCTCCCTACTCCCCTCCACTCACCCCCTCTCCCCTCCCCTTATGCCTCTTCCTTCGTATCATTCCCACCTTGCGTGTTCCTCTTCACACACCTTCTATGAGCGCACTACTTCCTACAAACTAACTCTACTCAACCCATCTTCCCCTCCCCTGCACACATACTGACGAAGGACACATGCCCTACACTAATTTCTACCCCCTTCCTCTCCCCCCCTCTTAGACATGCTCTCTACATACACCCCTCCATACGCCTCCTACACTCTGTCCTCCCACTTTACCCCACGTCCTCCCCCCTGGTCCTTTGCCCTACACCACTTCATATTTTATTTTATTTTTTTTATTGTCTCACTCAATCTGTTGCTCCCCCTCCTCTCCTTTCCTCATTCCTCCCCCTTTCATTCTTTACATCTGGATCTGATACTGAGCTCTGGTTTAATGGCATTTTATATTGAGTTGATAGCCTCGTGTTCTTCTCCCGATGTGCGATCCATACCCAAAACACACCAAGTAATTGGGGGTGTGGGGGAGGGGAATGGAAAAGTGATTAATCACTACTAGACTGTATACGTTGATTGTTATTCATATTACTTGTGGGCGTTCGCCGCGGAGGGGAGTTCCTGAAAGACCGTAGGCTTTCCCGCACCTCTATTAGGGACGTGGCAGAGTGCCACATTAGACAATAGTCTACCAGTAGATACCTAAGATCAGTAGGCACCCTAGTCCTACTTAGCTTATCTAATTTTACCTTTCACCACTATCTTATCTCTGCTCTCTCTTCTCTCCTTGGTTTTCCCTATACCCTGCCTACCCTTTTCTGTGATGTCGCACCTCACCTTTTGCACTTACAATACTAAAGGCTTAAATAAACCCGAAAAGAGAAGTCAGATCCTATATCGCCTGAACAGGAAGGGAGTTAAAATAGCCCTATTTCAAGAGACACACTTCATAGCCTCCAACACTCCCAACTGTAAAACCAAGAATTACCCGACATGGTTCCATGGCCCACACCCCAACAAGAAGGCATGTGGGATTTCCATTGCTTTTCACAAGACATTCCAGCCAACAGTTCTCGACACGCTCACTAACCCGGAGGGACGCTGGCTATTTCTTAAAATATCTTTCCTGAATAATACTTATACAATCGCTAACATCTATTTCCCAAATCAGGACCAGGTATCCTTTGGAGTGGAGACTCTGGAGAAGCTGGCAGAGTTTGCGGGTGGCACCTGTATCATCTTGGGAGGAGACTTCAACCTTGTACTGGATCCAGCCATGGATTCGTCCTCTGGTAGGTCTGCAATCCCCTCCTCGGCACTACGCAGATTAAAACGAGAACTAACATCCCTTAAACTAGTCGATCTTTGGAGGGTCTTACATCCCGGAGTCAGAGACTACAGTTTTTATTCCACAGTTCATAATAGCTACACCAGACTAGACCACATTTTCATATCCCACGACCTGCTAGACAAATCCCCGGGTTGTTCAATGGATGTTTTTCTCTGGTCGGACCACGCACCAGTATATGGGGAAATTGGGGTGAGAGATATGGGGGGGGTGGGACACACATGGAGACTGAACGACAACCTGCTCAAGAATGAGCAATGCCTGGAGGATATTCATAAAACCATTGCAAACTTCAAAATAGATCATATGGCAGATCCCACACCTGCCCCGGTCAAATGGGAAGCGTTGAAATGTATGATCAGGGGGGTCTGCATATCCCATGGATCCAGAATTAAAAAAGAAAGTGCAAGGGAACTAAAAGAACTGTTAGCACAACTAGGCCATAAAGAAACGATAAACAAAACCAAATCCAGTGACACCATTAAAACGGAAATTTCTACTATCCGCAACCAAATATTATCTATCCTTGACCGAAAATCACTGTGTATCAGAGATAAATTTCGTAGGAATATCTTTGAGTTTGGAGATAAAAGTGGACGATTGTTAGCCAGGACCCTTCACCCCAGACAGGCACAAACCCCAATACTCGCGTTAAACTCACAGACAGGAACCCAGATACATTCCACCCCTGACATATTAGAAGAATTCAGAAACTACTATACAAAACTTTATAACATCCCATCCCCACATGCCCCATCACCTGATGCGAGACATCGCGACATTTGGGAATACTTAAACAAATATGCCCCAGACCCCCTTGAAGATGCGGTAGCTGAAGACATAGACGAGGATTTCTCAGACACAGAGCTAAGCGATGCCATTAAAACCCTTAAAGTGGGTAAAAGCCCTGGTCCTGATGGGTTCACCCCCCGGTTTTACAAAATATGTGGAGTGGCCTGCAGCCCTATAATGCTGAAAGCCTTCAATTCCCTAACCAACACATGCCAGTTCCCTAAACAGACACTCCAAGCCCGAATAACTGTAATCCCCAAGCCTGGCAAGGACCCACTGACCTGCTCTAATTACAGACCTATCTCACTAATAAATGTGGATATTAAATTGTACTCTAAAATGATAGCCCTGAGACTAGGCCCCCTCATACCCAAACTAATCCACAAAGACCAGGTGGGATTTGTCCCAGGGAGGGAGGCACAGAACAACACTATTAGAACCCTGTCCCTAGTGGCCCAGGCACGTCAGCGTCAAATCCCAATGTGCCTCTTGACAGTAGATGCCGAAAAGGCATTTGACAGAATCCACTGGGTTTTTTTAGAAGCCACGATGCAGGCAATCAGCGTCCGTGCGCGCTTACTACAATGGATAAAAGCATTATATCACGAACCAACGGCACAAGTGGGCGTGAACGGATGCCTGTCAGCTCCATTTAATATTAGAAACGGTACCAGACAGGGATGCCCCCTATCGCCATACCTATACATTCTGGTAATGTAATCCCTAGCAAATGCACTCAGGAAAAACCCTTCGATAAAAGGGATACAGATAGGACAAACATCTCATAAATTAGCACTATTTGCGGACGATCTCTTGATATATGTGACACAGCCGAAGACTAGTTTGCCCAACATGCTGCAGGAGTTTGAGATCTTTGGCAGACTCTCCAATTCTAAAGTAAACCTACAAAAAACAGAGATCTTAAATGTATCGCTACCATCCGTAGAAGAGAATACTCTCAAACCCGCCTTCCCCTTTAAGTGGGCCAGCAATTACATTAAATATCTGGGGATTAGGGTTTCTCCCAACCACCAAGATCTATATAATTACAATTTCCCAGACCTTTTAAAAAATATCCACAAAGACCTCATAGCATGGCATAACCTCCCCATTTCCTGGTTCGGCAGGGTCAATACAATTAAAATGGATGTCCTACCTAAAATACTATACCTGTTTCAAACTATCCCACTGAACCTAGGAGAAAATGTCTTCCTCAAGTTAAAGAAGATGATCAGCAATTTTATTCGGCGTGGCACCAAACCCCGACTGAAATATTCAATGCTGACTAAATCTCGCTGGGACGGAGGGGCAGGGCTCCCGGATCTTAAAGCTTATCACGCAGCAGCG
Organism: Anomaloglossus baeobatrachus; assembly: GCF_048569485.1. Classification (NCBI taxonomy): domain Eukaryota; kingdom Metazoa; phylum Chordata; class Amphibia; order Anura; family Aromobatidae; genus Anomaloglossus; species Anomaloglossus baeobatrachus. The sequence goes on along the minus strand of NC_134356.1, from coordinate 117,380,950 downwards.
GTGGGTGGTTGCATATTGGATCTCCTGCACAGTAAAGACAGAAAATTGTGGGTGGAGATTGAATGTGACCTATGCCCGAATATGGCACACGGAATCTTCTGGTTGTCATCTAGAACTATCCTTGGGACCCTGGGAGTTTCCCCGATCCTCTTGTCCCTGGCTACAGAGTGGAGGACAGCCAATAGACGATATAGATTGACAGGAGAACCGGGTCCTATGACGCCTCTGGTGGGCAACCCCGCGTTTCAATGCTGGTTTCACGAACCTCATCCCAGACTGATTTCAACGCCAATGGGAAGGATTCCATGAGTTAAAGACGTAATTACCCAACAGGGATGCAAACCACTGATATCCATGCTTGGAGACCGGCCACGGGAACCAGGCTACTGGTTCCAATATCTACAACTACGTAGTTTCATAGATTCTCTGCCTCCGGGATCTGAGATACATAAGGATCTGACTCCATTTGAAAAATTATGCTTCCTTAGAGAAACACCCCCTCACATAGTCTCAATAATTTACAACATAGCAGTGCCCGAGAGGGGTGGAGGAGACGACTTGCCTGACTACGTTAGACATTGGCAAACAGAATTGTGCCAGATTTTTCCCAAGGCACAATGGTGTAAGTCATTTAACCTAACACATAAATCCACCATTTCTTGTAGAATGCAGGAACTCAATTATAAAATCCTCTCACGGTGGTATAGGACACCCGCCAGACTACATAAAATGTTCCCAGAGGTATCGGACGCCTGTTGGAGGTGCCAGACCTCAGTGGGCACAATGCTACATATCTGGCGGAACTGCCCAGGAATACAGGGTCTTTGGAAAGATGTCTTTGCTCTCTATAACCATTTACATCACACGGAAGTGACACCCTCCCCGGAAGTGGCCCTCTTATCAATGTATACAGGGGCAGTCTCCAAGGCGAAGAAAGGCTTGCTCTCGTACTTTATGATTTCAATGAGGCAAATCATACCGAGGCATTGGAGATCCCCCTGTACATTGAGGAGAGCAGACTGGGTAGAGGCTATGGATGGCCTGCGGCGTCTGGAGGAGTTGAGAGCGTTTGACGAAGGGAAAGACTCCTTGTGTTTCTCGGTTTGGTATCCGTGGCTTCAGTATAGAGAAACACAGCAATTCCAAATCTGGTTACTCACAGGCGCTCTATCACAATAAATATTCAAGAAGCTGGGATGGGCTCCCGGACACAGGAGTGGCGCGGCATCCCAATACAGACCTTCTCCCCCCCCCCCATTTCCCCATGTCTTCCCCTCCTTCCCTTTTTCTCTACCTATCTTTCTCTCCCTCTCTCTATATCTCTTTCTCACCTAATTGATATACATAGGGTCATGTTTTCATACCTATTGACCCAGACTATACAGAAGGAAGTTGCCTTTAACACTTTACACGGAATAAATATAAAGATAGAAGATTATTACATGTTAAAATTAAGGTGTTCTATAGGATGTTTTACAGATTTTACCTTCCACATGATTTGCGATATATTTCATAGTACCATACGTTTTACGAGACTTAAAGACATAGGTTATTTTATAATCTTCATATACTGTAACATTGGGTAACATGAAAGACCCTTATACATTTTTTTATCTTCTGTTATATTAAAACTTTTGAAATAATAAAGAAATATTAAACGAAAATCTGTGGGATGATTTGAGGCGTGCTGTCCATGCTCGGCGACCATCAAACTTAACTGAACTGGAATTGTTTTGTAAACAGGAATGGTCAAATATACCTTCATCCAGGAACTCATTAAAAGCTACAGGAAGCGACTAGAGGCTGTTATTTTTGCAAAAGAAGGCTCTACAAAATATTAATGTCACTTTTATGTTTAGGTGCCCATACTTTTGCACCGGTCAAATTTTGTGTAAATGCGGATTGCACATTTTCTGTTAGTGCAATAAACCTCATTTCAATCCAGAAATATTACTGAGTCCATCAGTTATTAGATATATGAAACTGAAATAGCTGTTGCGAAAACCCAAATTGTTATAAAGAAAAAAGGTTAACATTAATAGGGGTGCCCAAACTTTTTCATATGACTGTATATGGTATTATTTACTCATTATGTGGTCTGGTCATAGTGTTGCGGTATTTCTCCCTTGTATGTGGTTGCATTTGGTCACTATGTGGTAGTAATATGTTTGGTCACAGTGTGGCGGTATTTCTCCCTTGTATGTGTGTTCTACACTTTGTCAGACTTATGTTCCCCCCCATGGGAGAAAGTATCCTCAAAATAAATTAAATTATGGCAGTAATAATTTCCCCTAATTTGCCCCTACAGTAATAATCTCCACTATTTGCCACCATAAACCAATAATGTCTGGCCCCCTGTATTTAATAATATCTCCCATCATGGCCCCCTTTATTTAAAAATGTCTCCCATCTTAGTCCCCTATGTTATTCAATCCCAGGCCCTTAAACTTCCCCATACAGTACAGACCAAACGTTTGGACATACCTTCTCCTTCAAGGAGTTTTCTTTATTTTCAGGACTCTAAAAATTGTAGATTCACATTGAAGGCATCAAAACTATGAATTAAAATGTGTGGAATGAAATACTTAAAAAAGTGTGAAACAACCGAAAATATGTCTTATATTCTAGATTCTTGAAAGTAGCCACCTTTTTCTTTCATTACTACTTTGCACACTCTTTGCATTCTCTTGATGAGCTTCAAGAGGTAGTCATCGGAAAGGGTTATCCAACAGTCTTGAAGGAGTTTCCAGAGATGCTTAGAACTTGTTGGCCCTTTTGCCTTCATTCTACAGTCCAGCTCACCCCAAACCATCTCGATTGGGTTCAGGTCTGGTGACCGTGGAGGCCAGGTTATCTGGCGTAGCACCCCATCACTCTCCTTCTTAGTCAAGTAGCCCTTACACAGCCTGGAGGTGTGTTTGGGGTCATTGTCCTGATGAAAAATAAATGATGATCCAACTAAATGCAAACCGGATGGAATAGCACGCCACTGCAAGATGCTGTGGTAGGCATGCTGGTTCTGTATGCCTTCAATTTGAATAAATCCCCAACAGTGCCACCAGCAAAGCACCCCCACACCGTCACACCTGCTCCTCCATGCTTCACGGTGGGAACCACGCATGTAGAGTCCATCCGTTCACCTTTTCTACAAGGACACGGTGGTTGGATCCAAAGATCTCAAATTTGAACTCATCAGACCAAAGCACAGATTTTCACTGGTCTAATGAGAACATGCATGCCAGGAAGGGGGAAACATGCATGCCAGGATGGGGAGAACATGCATGCCAGGTTGGGGAAAACATGCATTCCAGGAAGGGGGAAACATGCATGCCAGGATGGGGAGAACATGCATGCCAGGAAGGGGGAAACATGCATGCGAGAATGGAGGAAACATGCATGCCAGGATGGGGGAAACATGCATGCCAGAATGGAGGAAACATGCATGCCAGGATGGGGAAAACATGCATGCCAGGATGGGGAAACATACATGCCAGAATGGAGGAAACATGCATGCCAGGATGGAGGAAACATGCATGCCAGGATGGGGAAAACATGCATGCCAGGAAGGGGGAAACATGCATGCGAGAATGGAGGAAACATACATGCCAGGATGGGGAAACATGCATGCCAGGATGGAGGAAGCATACATGCCAGGATGGGGAGAACATGCATGCCAGGTTGGGGAAAACATGCATTCCAGGAAGGGGGAAACATGCATGCCAGGATGGGGAGAACATGCATGCCAGGAAGGGGGAAACATGCATGCGAGAATGGAGGAAACATGCATGCCAGGATGGGGGAAACATGCATGCCAGAATGGAGGAAACATGCATGCCAGGATGGGGAAAACATGCATGCCAGGATGGGGAAACATACATGCCAGAATGGAGGAAACATGCATGCCAGGATGGAGGAAACATGCATGCCAGGATGGGGAAAACATGCATGCCAGGAAGGGGGAAACATGCATGCGAGAATGGAGGAAACATACATGCCAGGATGGGGAAACATGCATGCCAGGATGGAGGAAGCATACATGCCAGGATGGGGAACAATGCATGCCAGGATGGGGAAACATGCATGGCAGGATGGGGAAAACATCCATGCCAGTATGGGGAAACATGCATGCCAGGGTGGAGGAAACATGCATGCCAGGATGGGGAACAATGCATGCCAGGATGGGGAGAACATGCATGCCAGGATGGGGAACACATGCATTGCAGGAAGGGGGAAACATGCATGCCAGGATGGGGAGAACAGGCATGCCAGGATGGAGGAAACAAGCATGTCAGGATGGAGGAAACAAGCATGCCAGGATGGAGGAAACATACATTCCAGGATGGAGGAAACATGCATGCCAGGATTGAGGAAACATGCATGCCAGGATGGAGGAAACATGCATGCCAGGATGGGGGAAACATGCATGCCAGGATGGGGAAAACATGCATGCCAGGATGGGGAAACATGCATGCCAGGATGGGGAAAACATGCATGCCAGGATGGGGGAAACATGCATGCCAGGATGGGGAAAACATGCATGCCAGGATGGGGAAACATGCATGCCAGGATGGAGGAAGCATACATGCCAGGATGGGGAACAATGCATGCCAGGATGGGGAAACATGCATGGCAGGATGGGGAAAATATACATGCCAGGATGGGAAAAACATACATGCCAGGATGGAGGAAACATACATGCCAGGATGGAAGAAACATGCATGCCAGGATGGAGGAAACATGCAAGCCAGGATGGGGAGAACATGCATGTCAGGAAGGGGGAAACATGCATGCCAGAATGGAGGAAACATGCATGCCAGGATGGGGGAAACATGCATGCCAGGATGGGAGAAACATGCATGCCAGGATGGGAAGAACATGCATGCCAGGAAGGGAGAAACATGCATGCCAGAATGAAGGAAACATGCATGCCAGGATGGGGGAAACATGCATGCCAGGATGGGGAAACATGCATGTCAGGATGGAGGAAACATGCATGCCAGGATGGGGAGAACATGCATGCCAGGAAGGGGGAAAACATGCATGCCAGAATGGAGGAAACATGCATGCCAGGATGGGGGAAACATGCATGCCAGGATGGGGAATACATGCATGCCGGGATGGGGAAACATGCATGCCAGGATGGAGGAAGCATACATGCCAGGATGGGGAACAATGCATGCCAGAATGGAGGAAACATGCATGCCAGGATGGGGGAAACATGCATGCCAGGATGGGAGAAACATGCATGCCAGGATGGGAAGAACATGCATGCCAGGAAGGGAGAAACATGCATGCCAGAATGAAGGAAACATGCATGCCAGGATGGGGGAAACATGCATGCCAGGATGGGGAAACATGCATGTCAGGATGGAGGAAACATGCATGCCAGGATGGGGAGAACATGCATGCCAGGATGGGGGAAAACATGCATGCCAGAATGGAGGAAACATGCATGCCAGGATGGGGGAAACATGCATGCCAGGATGGGGAATACATGCATGCCGGGATGGGGAAACATGCATGCCAGGATGGAGGAAGCATACATGCCAGGATGGGGAACAATGCATGCCAGGATGGGGAAACATGCATGGCAGGATGGGGGAAACATGCATGCCAGGATGGGGAATACATGCATGCCGGGATGGGGAAACATGCATGCCAGGATGGAGGAAGCATACATGCCAGGATGGGGAACAATGCATGCCAGAATGGAGGAAACATGCATGCCAGGATGGGGGAAATATGCATGCCAGGATGGGAGAAACATGCATGCCAGGATGGGAAGAACATGCATGCCAGGAAGGGAGAAACATGCATGCCAGAATGAAGGAAACATGCATGCCAGGATGGGGGAAACATGCATGCCAGGATGGGGAAACATGCATGTCAGGATGGAGGAAACATGCATGCCAGGATGGGGAGAACATGCATGCCAGGATGGGGGAAAACATGCATGCCAGAATGGAGGAAACATGCATGCCAGGATGGGGGAAACATGCATGCCAGGATGGGGAATACATGCATGCCGGGATGGGGAAACATGCATGCCAGGATGGAGGAAGCATACATGCCAGGATGGGGAACAATGCATGCCAGGATGGGGAAACATGCATGGCAGGATGGGGAAAACATACATGCCAGGATGGAGGAAACATACATGCCAGGATGGAGGAAACATGCATGCCAGGATGGAGGAAACATGCATGCCAGGATGGTGAGAACATGCATGCCAGGAAGGGGGAAACATGCATGCCAGAATGGAGGAAACATGCATCCCAGGATGGGGGAAACATGCATGCCAGGATGGGGAAAAAATGCATGCCAGGATGGGGAAACATGCATGCCAGGATGGAGGAAGCATACATGCCAGGATGGGGAACAATGCATGCCAGGATGGGGAACCATGCATAGCAGGATGGGGAAAATATACATGCCAGGATGGGGAACACATACATGCCAGGATGGAGGAAACATGCATGGCAAGATGGGGAAAACATACATGCCAGGATGGAGGAAACATGCCACGATAGGGTACATTTACCAGGAAGGAGAACATTTACCAGGATGGGGAACATGTTAAGATGGGGAATATTTACCAGGAAGGGGAACATGCCAGGAAAGTGGACATTTACCAGGATGGGGGTACATGCTAGAAAGGGGGACATTTACCTGGATGGGGGTACATTAACCAGGATTGGGAACATTTACCAGGAATGGGGTACATGCCAGGATAGGGGTACATTTACCAGCATGGGGGAACATGCCAGAATGGGGGACATTTACCAGGATGAGGTATATTTACCAGGATGGGGCCATGATGGGAACAAATATACCAGAATGTAGGAAATATATATCAGGATGGGGGACATGTTTACCAAGAAGTGGCCCAGGAAGGGGGACATAACTACACAATGAAAGGGGAGGGGAGCAACTCGTATGTCTTTATGGGATTTCAAGATGTTCAGACTTTGAAATGTAGATGTGGATTACAGGGTGACATCTGATTGCATTCCAGGCTAAAATCTGTCTAATATGCTGCAATTTTTTCCAGAAAGATCAATCCAACTGCTGTGTCTGGAAAGGGCTCAGCTTCAATGTGTGGTAAGCAGGTATGAGTGTGATGTCCCCTGCTGAGGAGAAGACTGCAAAGGTAAGATTAAAATCAATTATTTACATAATAGGATTGGTTGGCACTTCGGAAAAAAAATTGGGTTTAGGGCTACAGTTTGGGCACTCGGCCTGTAAAAGGTTCGCCATGACTGCTCTATGTAAATATGTATTTATGTAAATTATTGTAAATTATTGATTGCTATTCTTTTCACCTCTTTCAGTGATTTGGCGTGAAAAAGGCCTCAAATTAGGCCGAAACGTCCCATGTCTTCTCTATCACATTATTACTAATAAATATACACCAAAAATTTTTGCAAAGAAAATCCAACTCCGCCTTCTCTTTTTTCATCTATTATATCTAAGAATGAGAGTGCAGTGTATAATATTTGACTTATAGTTGGACCCTGGTCCTCTCACTTGCACCTCAAAAAACCTCTCTTTGGCAGTGTGCACACCATACCTTTTTGTTTAACGCACACATATATAACCACGCAGACACACACACGCACGCACACATAGACACGCACATGCACACACATGTAGACATCCAGACAGGCAAACACTTGCACAGACACGCACACATATGTAGACACAGGCACACACTCACACTCATATGTAGACATGCAGACAGGCAAACACATGCACATACACGCACACATATGTAGACACAGGCACACACACACACACAATCATATGTAGACATGCAGACAGGCAAATACAAGCACAGACACACACACATACGTAGACACAGGCACGCACTTATGCACACACACGACCAAATATATAGACACACAGGCACAAGCTTGCACACACTATATGTGGTGTGTGTACGTAGACACACACATAGGCACATACATGAACACAGAACAGAAATACATAGACACACAGGCATATATACATACATAAACACACACACACACACACACAGATATGAACTCATTCATATAAATATACACAAACATATTAGAGATGTTCTTACCTTCCCCTGCTGGTCTCTGGTCCGGCCTGCAGGCTCCATTAATCCTCTCCACAGGGAAGCTGCAGTGCAGGGCGCACTGCGTGACTTTACAGTTAGCAGACGCGTCAGTGTCTGTTAACTGTAACACGACCGGGGCAGTACTCTGCACATGAACAATTGCAGGCGCAGTGCAGCCCCGGCCGACACAGACGGCCCCGGCACAGCAACTGGTGGAGCTGCCTGGGGACCCCTGCCCCAGCCCAGTCTGGGGCTCCCTGCCCTAACCCAGCCCGGCACTGCATACTCGCCTCTCCTCGTCACTGCTCCTCGTTTGTCCGCTGTCTGTTCTCTGCACATCAAAACACGGCAGTGACTGTCGGGCAGTAGTGACATCACCACTGTGCTGCGCTGTCAGTGAACACAGACGCCAGCGGGACAATGATGAGAAGGGAGTGCTGTGCTTGGTCTCATTATTTTCAAATGTATCGGCATCTGCGATGCCGATACATTTGAAAGTGCGATCCCAGGAGGGGAGTCCGTTGCTGCCGCTGACACCGCAGGCAGCCGCTCCCGGGCCCCTCCAGTTCACAGGCCCCATAGCAGTGCAGTGGCCTGCCTCTATTGACGGTACGCCACTAGTTAATGCAGGTTGTAGACTTGGCTGAATAGGTGGCTCTTCATGTTTCTTGTGGAGGTTTCCACGGTAGGCAAGAATCTACTAAGTTGTGGTAGAGAGTTCCAGAGTATGGGTGAGGCACTGGAGAAATGTTGTATGTGATTGTGGGAAGAGGAGATAAGTGGGGAGTAGAGAAGGAGATCTTGTGAAGATCGGACGTTGCGTGCAGGTATGTACTGGGAAACTAGGTCACAGATGTAAGGATGAGACAGGTTGAGGATGGCTTTGTATGTCATGAGTAGTGTTCTGAAACAGTCTTTGGGCAATGGGAAGCCAGTGAAGAGATTAGCAGAGAGGAGAGGCTGGGGAATAGTTAGGGGACAGGTGAATTAGTCGGGCAGCAGAGTTTAAGATAAATTGTAGGGGTGTGAGAGTGTTAGAAGGGAGGTCTGAGAGCAGGAGGTTGCAGTAGTCAAGCCGGGAGATAATATGAGAATGCACTAGTGTTTTTGCAGATTCTTGGTCAAGTAATGTATGGATCCAGGAAATATTTTTGAGGTGGAGTCAGCAGGAGGTGGAAAGGGTTTGGATATGTGGCTTGAAGGAGGGAGTGGAGTCAAAGGTTACCCCCAAGCAGTGAGAATGCATGACTGGGGAGAGTGAACAGCCATCGACTTTGATGGAAAGATCAGGTGGGGTGATAGAGTGAGGTGGGGGAAAGATAATAAATTCTGTTTTGTCCATGTTCAGTATTAGACATCGGGCAAAAAAGAAAGATGAAATAGCAGACAGACATTGTGGGATTTTGGTTAGTAAGGAGGTGATATCCGGTCCAGAGAGGTAGATCTGCGTATGATCAGCATAAAGATAATACTGAAACCTCTGGGACTCTGAGCTGTCCCAGGCCGAAGGTGTAGATGGAGATCAGCAAGGGTCCTAGAACTGAACCTTGTAGGACATTGACAGATAGGGGGCGGGATGAGGAGCTAGTGTGATAGTGGAAGTTGCTGAAAGTCCGATCCATTATATGTGAAGTGGCCCAGGATAGTGCCAAGTCTGTGATACCAAGAGATAAGAGAATCTGTAGTAAGAGGGATTGGTCCATGGTGTCAAAGGCAGAAGACAAGTCCAGCTGGAAGAGGACAGTGTAGTGTTGCTGCTTTTGGCGGTTAGTAGGTCTTTGGTGACTTTAATTAGAGCAGTTTTAGTGGAATGATGAGGTTGGAAGCCAGATTTTTAATGGTCAAAGAGGGAGCGGGAAGAGAGGTGGGAGGACAGTTCAAGATGGACATGTTGTTCCAGTACTTTTAAGGCATAGGAGAGATGTGATATGGGCCAATAGTTAGACACAGAGGCTGGGTCAAGGGAGGACTTTTTGAGGATGGGTGTGATGGAGGCATGTTTAAAATATGAGGGGAAGACACCAATTGTCAGTGGTAGGTTGAATAGATGCATTGGGGCTGGATGAAGACTGCGGAGTTATTCGGGATGAGGTGGGATGGGAGAGGGTCAAGTGCGCAGGTGGTGAGATGTGATCTGGAGAGAATAGCGGAGAGCTGGTCTGCCATGGTTGAGAAGCTGGTTATATATACTAGGGGTAATCCTCAGTATGTATTTTATTCTGTATATATACACTGCATAATACCCTTTCCCTTATCCCATATACTGGGTGTAATCCTCAGTATCTATTATGCAGTATATATACACTACACAGTAGCACTTCTCCTGTCCTGTATACTGGGTGTAAGTCTCAGTATCTGTATTACTCTGTATATATACACTACACAGTACCACTTCCCCTGTCCTGTGTAATGGGTGTAATTTTCAATAACTGTATTATCATGTATATATGTGTATGTATATATATATATATATATATATATATACAGTTAGGTCCAGAAATATTTGGACAGTGACACAATTTTCACGAGTTGGGCTCTGCATGCCACCACATTGGATTTGAAATGAAACCTCTACAAAAGAATTCAAGTGCAGATTGTAACGTTTAATTTGAAGGTTTGAACAAAAATATCTGATAGAAATTGTAGGAATTGTACACATTTCTTTACAAACACTCCACATTTTAGGAGGTCAAAAGTAATTGGACAAATAAACCAAACCCAAACAAAATATTTTTATTTTCAATATTTTGTTGCGAATCCTTTGGAGGCAATCACTGCCTTAAGTCTGGAACCCATGGACATCACCAAACGCTGGGTTTCCTCCTTCTTAATGCTTTGCCAGGCCTTTAGAGCCGCAGCCTTCAGGTCTTGCTTGTTTGTGGGTCTTTCCGTCTTAAGTCTGGATTTGAGCAAGTGAAATGCATGCTCAATTGGGTTAAGATCTGGTGATTGACTTGGCCATTGTAGAATGTTCCACTTTTTTGCACTCATGAACTCCTGGGTAGCTGTGGCTGTATGTTTGGGGTCATTGTCCATCTGTACTATGAAGCGCCGTCCGATCCACTTTGCGGCATTTGGCTGAATCTGGGCTGAAAGTATATCCCCGTACACTTCAGAAATCATCCGGCTACTCTTGTCTGCTGTTATGTCATCAATAAACACAAGTGACCCAGTGCCATTGAAAGCCATTCATGCCCATGCCATCACGTTGCCTCCACCATGTTTTACAGAGGATGTGGTGTGCCTTGGATCATGTGCCGTTCCCTTTCTTCTTCAAACTTTTTTCTTCCCATCATGTTGGTACAGGTTGATCTTTGTCTCATCTGTCCATAGAATACTTTTCCAGAACTGAGCTGGCTTCGTGAGGTGTTTTTCAGCAAATTTAACTCTGGCCTGTCTATTTTTGGAATTGATGAATGGTTTGCATCTAGATGTGAACCCTTTGTATTTACTTTCATGGAGTCTTCTCTTTACTGTTGACTTAGAGACAGATACACCTACTTCACTGAGAGTGTTCTGGACTTCAGTTGATGTTGTGAACGGGTTCTTCTTCACCAAAGAAAGTATGCGGCGATCATCCACTACTGTTGTCATCCGTGGACGCCCTGGCCTTTTTGAGTTCCCAAGCTCACCAGTCAATTCCTTTTTTCTCAGAAAGTACCCGACTGTTGATTTTGCTACTCCAAGCATGTCTGCTATCTCTCTGATGGATTTTTTCTTTTTTTTCAGCCTCAGGATGTTCTGCTTCACCTCAATTGAGAGTTTCTTAGACCGCATGTTGTCTGGTCACAGCAACAGCTTCCAAATGCAAAACCACACACCTGTAATCAACCCCAGACATTTTAACTACTTCATTGATTACAGGTTAACGAGGGAGATGCCTTCAGAGTTAATTGCAGCCCTTAGAGTCCCTCGTCCAATTACTTTTGGTCCCTTTAAAAAGAGGAGGCTATGCATTACAGAGCTATGATTCCTAAACCCTTTCTCCGATTTGGATGTGAAAACTCTCATATTGCAGCTGGGAGTGTGTGACGGGGGTGTACAACAGAGCAAAGGATGGACGAGGCCGAGGGACGATCCAACAGGTTTATTCACAAGAACACTGGAACAGCACACGATAAGTCCACGTAAAACAGATTCGGGGGCCCTTCCCGACAATCCTCGGACCGGATAACAAAGCAATCGTCCTTACAGTAGTCCAAAGAGTTCCACACAATCCCACGGGCCGCCACACAGGCCTAGCTCCGTCCGTGTCCACAGCCACCCAGGCTGGGGCTCCTGCTCTCTTCAAGTTTCAGCTCACTCTGAAGTTACAAAAAGGGAAATGCATTGTCTGTGCTGCTTGACCAGCCCACCATGTTTGTTCAGGGGGTAGGGGTCACACATCCTATCATCAATGGTTTGGTCCATCACAGGGCTCCGATATGTCTGCCAGCCACAGTAGATTAAGGGATCCCCTGCTGTGCAGCACAATGACTATTCCTTCACTGGCCAATGCAATTACAGACTAGATACACAACTCTGGATAGAAGAGGACAGGCTATTTACATAATCACATTAGATGCCAAGACTACAATTGTATGAGAGAGACACATTGAGACCAGTAGCTCCCCCAAGAAAATACATGAATTACAACTAATACAACCAGGGAAATATACATATCATGACATAGTATCACAGCATATACAGTGAGAGGGTAAATTACATCTTCACAATCCCTCCCCCTCCCAACTTGTGTACCTACTAGGGACCTCTACAGGTCACTGGTTAAGTACACACAGGCAGAGCGTTACTTACATGTGGCTTCATGCAGCCACGAATTGGCATCGTAGCTCTCCCACATCATTGCCCAGGAGAACAGCTGCAGGCAGACCACCCATCACCCCAACCACACATCGCCTGACCCCAAAACCAAAGTTCAGATCCACAGTGGCTGTGGGAATAGTCCTCCATTGTCCACCAGCCAGTTCAATAACAATCCCAGGTCCTCTATGGATTGCCTCAGGCCGAACCACTCGGGGATCAGCCAGTGTGAGGAAAGCACCCGAGTCACAAAATCCAACAAGTCTCTGTCCATCCAGCACAACCTCCTGCAAGTGCTTACCTCGATGAGCAGAAGTCGTCATAACTGCGGGTCGCACCCCGTAAACTCCTGGTGGTGCAACATGGGGGGCTGAGTCACTAGGCCAGTCCTCACTTAGCGGTGCCACATCTTCCTCCATGGCACTGGGCTGTAAATAATTAACAATCCGATTGGGTGCAGGATCAGTCCTCATTTGAACAGCTGGGCAGGAGACTTGCCGATGCCCTGGCTGTCCACATTGATAGCATCTGAGCTGGGTCTCCCTCCATCCAAGGCGTCCTCTTGGGTAAGGGGTAGGGGAACTTGGAGGCCGGCTCCCACCTGAAGGTGCTGTAGGGGTTTGAGGATGATTCCTCCATGGCCTGGCTGGGCATGAGGCCTGCAAATGCCCGGGATGCCTACAAACATAACACCTGCGCTCTGTTACTTCCTCTCCCCGGCGTATTCCAGAAAGTGCAGTAGAAGCAACTGGAGGCACATTAACACGGGTATCAACATGTGGTGGCTTAGAGGAACGGGGAACAATGGGGACAGAATAACTGGGGGCATCCGGTGTTGTGGAGCTGTTAGGCGTCTCTCCTTCCTCCAACAGAACCCTCCACTGAGGCTCGATGGTGAGAGCCTCATCAGCGAGAGCAGCAGCTTCCTCCACTGTCGCTGGTTTTCTCTCACGCACCCATTCCCGGATCTCAGCGGGGCACTGGGCAAAGAATTGTTCTTTTAGGATGACCTGCAGGAAGGTCTCCCAAGATAAGGCCTCCTCTGCCTCCAGCCAGCGATTACATATTTGTTTGAGTCTATGAGCATATATCTTAAAAGACACTTCCCCATCACAGGCTAAAGCACGGAACTGAGTCCTGTAAGTGTCTGGGGTCACAGCATAATGTTCTAGAATAGTCTGTTTAATATCCGCATACTCACAGTTCCACCGAGGGTCCATAGCTCTATAGGCTTCAGCAGCTCCCCCCTCTAGGAGCCCAACCAGATGCCGGACACGCTCCCTGTCCGGGACTTCCATTAATCGACACTGATGCTCAAAGTCCTGGAAGAAGCCCTCAATGTCGCCTGCAGCCTCATTAAACGGCTTAAAGTCTTTGCGGGACACCCTGGGAAGTTCCCTCATGATGGGTGCTGGGGTTACAGTCTGTCTGGAACCTCTCGCGGCTTCCACAGCGAGCTCCTTATCCAGCAGTGCCATCTCCTCCATCCTGCGCTCCTTCTCTTTAGCTCCACGCATGGCCGCCCTCTTATCTTCTATGGTGGCCTTATCTCCAAGCAGTGCCATCTCCTCCTTGTACCACACAACCCATTGACTTTTTTGGGTATTCACCTCCGGCTGCCGTCTTTCTTCCGTTTGCTGTGAGGATCCTTCCTCCACGTCATTTTGCGAACAGACTCCTTCTAGCGCCTCAATCAGCTGCTCCTTGGAGAGTCCTTTGAAACGAACTCCTACTTCACGGGCCTTTGATTGCAGGCTCCCCAAAGTCCAGGTCTTGTACTCTGCAGTGCTGGTTCCTGATGTTGAGCCATTGTCCTCCATTCCTTCTGCTCTGATCCCAGCGCTGCCAACCAATTTGTGACGGGGGTGTACAACAGAGCAAAGGATGGACGAGGCCGAGGGACGATCCAACAGGTTTATTCACAAGAACACTGGAACAGCACACGATAAGTCCACGTAAAACAGATTCGGGGGCCCTTCCCGACAATCCTCGGACCGGATAACAAAGCAATCGTCCTTACAGTAGTCCAAAGAGTTCCACACAATCCCACGGGCCGCCACACAGGCCTAGCTCCGTCCGTGTCCACAGCCACCCAGGCTGGGGCTCCTGCTCTCTTCAAGTTTCAGCTCACTCTGAAGTTACAAAAAGGGAAATGCATTGTCTGTGCTGCTTGACCAGCCCACCATGTTTGTTCAGGGGGTAGGGGTCACACATCCTATCATCAATGGTTTGGTCCATCACAGGGCTCCGATATGTCTGCCAGCCACAGTAGATGAAGGGATCCCCTGCTGTGCAGCACAATGACTATTCCTTCACTGGCCAATGCAATTACAGACTAGATACACAACTCTGGATAGAAGAGGACAGGCTATTTACATAATCACATTAGATGCCAAGACTACAATTGTATGAGAGAGACACATTGAGACCAGTAGCTCCCCCAAGAAAATACATGAATTACAACTAATACAACCAGGGAAATATACATATCATGACATAGTATCACAGCATATACAGTGAGAGGGTAAATTACATCTTCACAGAGTGTGCACTTTCAGCCCATATTATATATATAATTGTATTTCTGAACATGTTTTTGTAAACAGCTAAAATAACAAAACTTGTGTCACTGTCCAAATATTTCTGGACCTAACTGTATATATATATATACAGTATATATATATATATTTATATATATATATATATATATATATATATATATATATATATATATAGTTAGATAGATAGTGCCTTGCGAAAGTATTCGGCCCCCTTGAATTTGTCAACCTTTACCCACATATCAGGCTTCAAACATAAAGATAAAACAATTTAAATTAATGGTGAAGAATCAACAAGTGGGACACAATTGTGAAGTTGAACGAAATTTATTGCTTATTTTAAACATTTTAAAAAAAGAAAACGCTGAAAAGTGGGGCGTGCAATATTATTCGGCCCCTTTAAGTTAATACTTTGTAGCGCCACCTTTTGCTGCGATTACAGCTGCAAGTTGCTTGGCGTATGTCTATCAGTTTTGCACATCGAGAGACTGAAATTCTTGCCCATTTTTCCTTTGCAAACAGCTTGACCTGAGTGAGGTTGGATGGAGAGCGTTTGTGAACAGCAGTTTTCAGCTCTTTCCACAGATTCTCGATTGGATTAATGTCTGGACTTTGACTTGGCCATTTTAACACATGGATGCATTTATTTTTGAACCATTCCATTGTAGATTTTGCTTTCTGTTTTGGATCATTGTCTTGTTGAAAGACAAATCTCCGTCCCAGTCTCAGGTCTTTTGCAGACTCCAAAAGGTTTTCTTCAAGAATGGTCCTGTATGTGGCGCCATCTGTCTTCCCATCAATTTTAACCATCTTCCCTGTCCCTGATGAAGAAAAGCAGGCCCAAACCATGATACTGCCACCACCATGTTTGACAGTGGGGATGGTGTGTTCAGGGTGATGAGCTGTGTTGCTTTTATGCCAAACATATCGTTTGGCATTGTGCCCAAAAAGTTCGATTTTGGTTTCATCTGACCAGAGCACCTTCTTTCACATGTTTGGTGTGTGTAACGCCTGCCTGGAGCCACAGACACAGACTGGCTGTAAAGGGGGCCTAGAGAAAAGCCGCTTACAAAGCAGCACCCCAAGAGCTCTGCAACTTTTTAACCCCTATACAGGGATTTGGAATTACACAGAGACCCAGAGATCACCACCTGTGGAAGGCTGTAGTCCGTGGTAGTCAGGCAGGGTAAAAAAACAGGAAATGCTAAACACTAATAGAATCGGTAGGCAAGAGCGTAGTGAGGAGACAAAACAGAGGTCAAATCCGGGAACTGGCAGCAAGGTACAAAAACGACAGGCAGGAGGGTAGTCAAAAAACAAGCAAAGGTCAGCGCACAGGAATCAAAATACAAACAGCACAGGACCTAGGAGTACAGAACTATCTCTGGCAGTGGTCAGATGACCGGAGGGGGAATAAGAAGGGTGTGGTGTCTTCCCATTGGCTGCAGCTGAATGATGGTAAACTTCAGCTGGAAGACACACCACCTACAATCAGCCAGTGGTACTGCAGGTCCCTGGGAAACCCAGCCTAGTGGATGAGCAGAGCCTGCACCAAGCAGAGCCACTGGCACCGACTCCTCTCCCATAACCAGCACCATCCACGGTGGGAACACGGCGTCGCCTGGTGATCGGAGCAGAAGTTGCAGAGGCGGACTCCGGGGGGACATGACAGTATCCCCCCTTCACGAGGGGCCTCTGGACCCTTAAAACCTGGCTTGTCAGGGAACTGGAGGTGCAATCGCCTGACAAGACTTTTAGCATATACCTCACTTACTGGGACCCATGATCTCTCCTCAGGGCCATAACCCTTCCAATGTACCAGATACTGCACCGCCCCTCTAACAATACAGGAGGCAAGGATTCTCTGCACTTCATACTCCACCTTACCCTTAACCAAAACAGGAGGAGGAGGGGCCTGACTGGGTAAATGGTAAAACGATACAACTTGAGGAGGGATTTGTGGAACACGTTCGATATTTTAAAAGACTGAGGCAGGTTCAAGCGGAAAGCTGTGGGATTAATTACCTCAATTATCTCATAAGGTCCAATAAATCTGGGACCCAGCTTAGCAGAAGGGACCTTGAGTTTAATATGACGAGTGGACAACCATACTTGATCCCCAACTCCAAGACTTGGGCCCTTGGAACGCCTCTTATTAGCAGCCGAGGCTTGACCACTCTGTGCTCTCTTCAAGTTCTCTTTCACCTCAGACCAGATAGCTTCTTTCAGTTTGTCCACAGTGCTTTCAGCCTCAGGAGTATCCACTGTAGCAGAAAAAAACGACCCAAAACGTGGATGCAACCCAAAATTGCAGAAAAAAGGGGTAGTAGACTCCTGATACTGATTATTGATGGCAAACTCAGCTAGTGGTAGATATTCCACCCAGTCAGACTGATGGTCGCACACATAACACCGGAGATATTGTCCTAAGATTTGATTAGAACGTTCAGTCTGACCATTGATCTCTGGGTGGTAGGCAGAAGAAAAAGATAACTCTATATTAATCTTTTTACAAAAAGGCCTCCAGAATTTCGAGACAAACTGTGTTCCTCGGTTAGAAACAATATTCTCCGGAACCCCGTGTAACCGCACAATATGCCTAATGAACAACCTTCTAAGAGTTTCAGAATTAGGTAATCCGGACAATGGAATAAAATGACACTGTTTGCTGAACCTATCCACTACTACCCAGATACAAGTCTTCCCTTCCGAGGGTGGGAGGTCAGTGATGAAGTCCATGGAGAGATGCGTCCAAGGACTTTCTGGAATAGGTAAGGACTGGAGAAATCCAGCAGGACGGTTACGGGGTGCCTTGGCTCTAGCACAAGTTTCACAGGCCAGTACGTATTCCTTACATTCCTTTGCTATGGTTGGCCATCAAAAATTCCTGGTTACAAGTCAGAGGGTATTGCCTATCCCAGGTGACCTGCAAGGACAGAATTATGGGGCTCCTGAAGTACCTGTAGACAAAGTGGGGCAGCGACAAACAGTTTACGGTCAGGAGTGGTTTCCGGGGCCTGGTCTTGGGCATTACGGATCTGTTCTATCAAATCTACAGATACAGACGGAGTACCTTGTGATAGAACCGCCCCCACTCCAACCTCGGACGCATTGACTTCCACAATAAAAGGACGCGCGAGGTCAGACTGAATCAGAATCGGGTCTGAAGAAAAACATTTTAATTTAGACAAGGCATGGATTGCCTCCGGCTTCCAATTAACCACATCAGCCCCCTTTTTAGGCAGATCGGTGAGGGGTTTGGCAATCTTGGAAAAATCCCTAATAAATTTGCGATAATAATTTGCAAACCCAAGGAAACGCTGCATGGCTTTCAGAGACTTGGGTTGCACCCACTCCTTAATCAGTTGTAACTTAGAGGGATCTATATGGAATGCTTTTGCAGGCAAAATATAACCAAGGGAATTAACCTCATCAACAAAAAAACACATTTTTCATACTTAGCAAACAGGGAGTTTTCCCTGAGTCTCAGGAGTACAGTGCGGACATGTTTGACATGTGACTTAGCATCAGGAGAATAAATCAGGATGTCATCCAGATAGACCACCACATACTGACTACAGATATCTCTGAAAATGTCATTAACAAAGTTCTGAAAGACAGCCGGCGCATTACTTAACCCAAAAGGCATTACCAGGTACTCATAGTATCCTTCTGGAGTGTTAAATGCCGTTTTCCACTCATCTCCTTCTCTGATGCAGATTAGGTTATATGCACCCCTGAGATCCAGCTTTGTGAACCACCGGGCTCCTGTGAGCTGGTTAAAGAGATCGGGGATGAGTGGCAGAGGGTACTGATTTTTTACAGTAATAGCGTTTAGTTCACAGTAGTCAATACAAGGTCTGAGGCCACCATCTTTTTTCTACACAAAAAAGAATCCAGGGCCGACTGGTGACCTGGATGGTCTGATAAACCCTTTCTGCAGACTGTCTGCTATATAATCTTTCATGGCCTGACGTTCTGGACCAGAAAGACTATAAATCCTACCCTTGGGGAGTCGGGAATTGGGGACCAAATCTATGGGGCAGTCATAATCTATGTGTGGAGGTAATTTTTCAGTGTCAGAAACAGAAAACACGTCAGCAAAATCCCTGAATGCATGAGGTATGAGAACAGGTTCATGTCTAGTCAGGTTCACAGATAAAGACATACATGTCTCCTGACACTCAGGGCTCCAGCGCACAATCTCACCCTGGTGCCAGTCTATGACCGGGTTATGTTTGCGCTGCCATGGCATACCCAATACCACTGCTGCCATCAGGTTCTCAAGAACAAAAAATGACACTGATTCTACATGCAAAGCTCCAACAAGCATGGAGATCTCTGGGGTTACAAAGTTAACCATACCCTGAGTGAGAGGGTTATTATCAATTGCAGAGATTTTAATGGGAGAGTTCAGTCTCAGTGAAGGCAAACTCAGCTCTTTTGCTACATCAGAGTTTATGAAGTTGGCTGCATAACAAAAATCAATAAAGGCCTGCAGCCACACATCTTTTCCCTCGTGAGACAATGAGACAGGTAACATTAACTTTATAGGGTCTGCAGGGAGTACCTGGGGACCTGAGTGAGTATTCTGGGGCTCATTGATGTGCTGTTGCTCTGGAAGCGATTGTCTCTGAGATCCAGGCTCTCCATGATGGGCTCCACAACGTGATCTGCTCCCTTGACATCGATGGGACTCTGGACATGATGAGGGAGGTGCTGCAGGAGCATGAACTTGGGCAGACTGGAGCTCTTGCACTTGCTGTGCAAGTCCTTGAACCAAGCCAGACAGGGTCAACACCTGGTCTATCACAGATTGGAAAGGATCCATTTTTTTTTTTTTGGTAGTGGGCCGGAGATAATGTAAAGCCTGCATGGAGCCACAGACTCAGACTGGCTGTAAGAAGAGTCTAGAGAAAAGCCGCTCACAAAGCAGGACCCCGAGAACTCCGCAACCCTTTAACCCCTATACAGGGATTTGGAATTACACAGAACCCCAGAGATCACTACCTGTGGTAGACTGTAGTCCGTGGTGGTCAGTCAGGGTCAAAAACCAGGAAATGCTAACAGGAACAGAATCGGCAGGCAAGGGCGTAGTGAGGAGAAAAAGCAGAGGTCAAATCCGGAACTGGCAGCAAGGTACAAAAACGACAGGCAGGAGGGTAGTCAAAAAACAAGCAAAGGTCAGCGCACAGGAATCAAAATACAAACAGCACATGAACCAGGAGTACAGAACTATCTCTGGCAGTGGTCATATGACAGGACGGGGAATAAGAAGGGTGTAGTGTCTTCCCATTGGCTGCAGGTGAATGATGGCAACTCCAACTGGAAGACACACGCCACCTACAGTGAGCCAGTGGTACTGCAGGTTCTAGGGAAACCCAGCCTAGTGGATGAGCGGAGCCTGTGCACAGCAGAGCCACGGGCACCGACTCCTCTCCGATCACCAGCACTATCCATGGTGGGAACACTGCGTCGTCTGGCGATCGGAGCAGAAGTCGCAGGAGCGGACTCCGGTGGGGACATGACAATGACACTCTGACACAACTGGTCACATGATTTCCACTGTGAACTTCACTATATCAGTATCCACTATATACACACGGTCTTAGCCACGCCCACCCCGGAAGTGACACACTATAATGACCATTTTTAATGGCGCCATCCATAGGTCCAATTCCATTCCACCACATAGCTGCACTCTTGTCCAGGACACAGGTAGAGATGAGCCACCCCCCTAGTGTTCGAGTTCGGTTCGGTTCGTCGAACGGTCGGTGTATTTGTAAAACGTTCGACGAACACCTTCGACCTCCATTGAAATCAATGGCAGGCAAACACATACAAACACATAGAAAACACCTTCTAAGGTGTCCAAAAGGTGACAAACAACTCAGAATACACCACAAACACATGGAAAAGTGACAAGTACATATACTCATGCTGAAACAAAAGAGCTGGACGAGTAAAAGGAGGAGAAGACACAGATATAGGCATGTCATGCCCTTCTAAAATCATGTAAAACACAGCAAGGTGACTCCAACCAGAGTCTCCATTTTTTACAAAAATTGGGCCACAGACACCACTTAAGTGGTATCAACTGTCCCACAGTTGCAAACTTAACATGTTGATTTGCATGAAGCACAATCAAAAATCCACAAGCCTTTACTCTCCCCAGAATGACACAGGGGTAGAAAAGTCCTTGCGGATCCATGACTTGTTCATCTTGATGAACGATTATCTAAAACACAGCAAGGTGACTCCAACCAGATTCTCCATTTTTTAAACAAATTGGGCCACAGACACCACTTAAGTGGCATCAATTGTCCCACAGTTGCAAACTTAACATGTTGATTTGCATGAAGCACAATCAAAAATCCACAAGCCTTTACTCTCCCCAGAATGACACAGGGGTAGAAAAGTCCTTACGGATCCATGACTTGTTCATCTTGATGAACGATTATCTAAAACACAGCAAGGGGACTCCAACCAGAGTCTCCATTTTTTCCACAAATTGGGCCACAGACACCACTTAAGTGGCATCAATTGTCCCACAGTTGCAAAGTTAACATGTTGATTTGCATGAAGCACAATCAAAAATCCACAAGCCTTTACTCTCCCCAGGATGACACAGGGGTAGACAAGTCCTTGCGGATCCATGACTTGTTCATCTTGATGAACGATTATCTAAAACACAGCAAGGGGACTCCAACCAGAGTCTCCATTTTTTCCACAAATTGGGCCACAGACACCACTTAAGTGGCATCAATTGTCCCACAGTTGCAAACTTAACATGTTGATTTGCATGAAGCACAATCAAAAATCCACAAGCCTTTACTCTCCCCAGGATGACACATTGGTAGAAAAGTCCTTGCGGATCCATGACTTATTCATCTTGATGAACGTTAGTCTGTCCACATTGTCACTGAAGAATACTAGAGATGGGGAGACAGAAGGCGCAATAGGGTCTTACCCGGTGTTTACCATTAGAAGTAAAGTGAGGTACACTCACCTGGTCGGGTTGTGTCAGTCACAACTCCTTAGCAAGCATGTGAGTGTCCGCGTGGTCCAAGCAGCGGCCCCGTGCAAATAGTGGTAGAAACTGATGTCAAAAAGATGAAGTAATCTATTTTTTATTTTAATAAATCCAATGCGTTTCAGAGACAAGGACTGTCTCCTTCAGACAAGGACCGTCTCCTTCTTCAGGGAAAAAAAATGATTTCTTTTTTTCCCTGAAGAAGGAGATGTTCCTTGTCTCTGAAACGCGTTGGATTTACTAAAATAAAAAAGAGATTACTTCATCTTTTTAACATCAATGGTCTTTTAGCGCGGCATAAAACCGTTTTTTCCATATGATATTTTCTACCACATTGTCACTGGACAGACGCATACGCTTATCTGTCAGCACACACCCAGCAGCACTGAAGACACGTTCCGAGAGAACGCTGGCTGCGGGATACGACAAGATCTCCAAGGCGTAAGTGGCAAACTCAGGCCATTTTGCCAGATTGGAAGCCCAAAATGACCAATGCTCCAGTTGCAGAGTCATGGCATCGATATTCGCTTGGAGATACTCCTGTATCATCCTCTCCAGGCGTTGACTATGTGTCAGACTTCTTGTGTCTTGTGGCCTTGCAAAGGATTGTCTAAAAAATTCATGAAACGATTCCATAAAATTGCTGTTACCACCAGATACAGTGTTGCTGGTACGGTTTGAGTGATGATGACTCGACAGTCCCATGGTTGTCAAGTTAGAACTGTGAGATTCACTCTGTGCACCACTGGTGTTTAGTGGAAAAGCAGATCTAAGATTGCGTAACAGCTTCTGCTGATACTCCTGTATACGTGCGTCCCTTTCTATGGCAGGAATTATTTTGCCAAATTTTGACTTGTACCAGGGATCTAAGAGTGTGGCAACCCAGTAGTCAGCATTACTTCTAATTCTGACAATCCGAGGGTCATATTGTAGGTAGTTAATCAAGAAGGCGCCCATGTGTCTTGCGCATCCAGGAGGACCAAGTCCTTGCTGTGTTGGTGCCGGCTAGGTGAGAATCATGCCTCCTTCCTCTGCTCTCTCCCCCCAACCTCGCACAACAGAAATGTGATCAAGGTCTCCCTCATCTGCTGAGTCTTCCATGCCCGTCGCCAGTTCTTCCGCCATTTCTTCCTCGGCTCCTGCACCTTCCTCAATAGTTTGGCTGCTACCATGCACCCTTGTTAATCCCTCTCCCCCACCGTCCCATGCCTTCCGCCTTGGTGCTGCTGACCGTCTGGACCTTGTAGATCTTTGTATCCCTTCCGCATATGAATCCTCCTGTACTTCCTCCCCTTCCTCTTGTCCCACCACCTGACTCCGAATACTGTTTAGAGTGTGCTCCAGCATGTAAATGACTGGAATTGTCATGCTGATAATCGCAATGTCAGCGCTAAACATCTACGTCGCCATGTCGAAACTGTGCAAAAGGGTGCATAGGTTCTTGATCTGACACCACTCCAGCAGCGTGATCTGCCCCACCTCTGGATCTCGTTGGCCCAGGCTATATTTCATAACGTATTGCACCACGGCTCGGCAGTGCTGCCACAGTCGCTGGAACATGTGGAGAGTCGAATTCCAGCATGTCGGCACATCGCAATTCAGGCGGTGAACCGGCAGGCCGAAAGACTTCTGGAGCGATGCAACTCGTTCAGCTGCGTCGTGTGAACGGCGGAAGTGAGCACATAGTGACCGGGCCCTGTGCAGAAGCCCATCTAGGCCAGGATAGTGGGTTAAAAATTGCTGGACAACAAGGTTCAACACGTGAGCCATACAAGGCATGTGTGTTACATTGCCCCGGCGAAGGGCCACACCCAGGTTTGCAGCATTGTCGCACACGGCCTTCCTTGGCTGCAGGTTGAGTGGAGACAACCATTGACGAAACTCGTTCTCCAGAGCTGACCACAACTGGTCAGCTGTGTGACTTAAATTTCCCCGACATTTCAACTTAAAGACCACCTGATGCTGTTGAGCTCTGCTGCCAGCATAGTAAGGAGGTGTGCGAGATTCCTTGTGCGCAGTTACAACGTGGTTGGCCTGACCAGACAGGCTATGGGCGGAGGTGGAGGACCCAGATGAGGTGGAAGAGGCAGCAGCAGTTGAGGAACTTCTACATACAAAGGATTGACGCACAACTCATGTGGACAGCAAGACTTGTACAGCAGACCCTTCTCCATCTCTCACCATAGTTACCCATTGCCCAGTCAGCGACATGTAACGCCCCTGTCCATGCTTACTGTACCAAGTATCTGTGGTGAAATACACCCTGTCACACACAGAGTTTCTCAAGGAAGCGGTGATATTGAGTGCGACATGCTGGTGTAGCGCAGGCACACCTTTCTTGGAGAAGTAGTGGCGAATGGGCATCTGGTACTGGGGCACTGCGACGGACATAAGGTCTCAAAAATCCTGTGTGTCCACCAGTCGGAAAGGCAGCATTTCTGTAGCCAACAGCTTGCAGATGGTGAAAGTCAACCTCTTAGGCATGTCATGCCCTTCTAAAATCATGTAAAACACAGCAAGGGGACTCCAATAAGACTCTCCATTTTTTCCAAAAATTTGGCCACAGACACCACTTAAATGACATCAATTATCCCACGGTTGCAAACTTAAAATGGTTATTTGCATGAAGCACATTCAAAAATCCACAAGCCTTAACCCCTTCACGACCATGGACGGAAAGATCCGTCATGATGCCCTGGGCCTTAACGACCAAGGACGGATCTTCCCGTCATGGCGGAATCGCGGCACCGGAGCCTCCGGTAACTGCAATCTGTTAACACAAACCGCAGATTCGGGGAGGAGGGGACCTGTTCCTGACCTCAGTAGGGGTGGTGCCTCCTCCCCGGAGCTACGGAGGCTGTGATTGGCTGACGAACGCCGCTCAACCAATCACAGCCACTGTAATGTTCCAGCCATTTAAAGTGACTGAATCATTGAAATCCAGCCCTGGCCAGTGCAGCTGTACCACTGGCCATTGGCTGGAGCTGGGTGACCTCACTGGATCACCCTCCCCCAGCTCCAGTAGCTCTGATTGGAGTGATCGGCCTTGTGACCGATCTCTCCAATAACAGTGGACCTGTTGCCGGTGACCGCCCCCATCAGCTTCACTTCCCTGCAGCACGCCAGCACAGTGAGTGTACACAGTGCAATAGCACTCCGTGATGTGCTGCTCGCCCCCTCCCGTCCGTGATGTGCTGTTCGCCCCCTCCCGTCCGTGATGTGCTGCTCGCCCCCTCCCCTCCATGATGTGCTGCTCGCCCCCTCCCCTACGTGATGTGCTGCACGCTCCCCCCACCTCTCACCCCCGTGGTCGGCTGCCCGCCCCCTCCCCTGTCACCCCCGTGATGTGTGCTCCCTCCCCTGTCACCCCCGTGATGTGTGCTCCCTCCCCTGTCACCCCCGTGATGTGTGCTCCCTCCCCTGTCACCCCCATGATGTGTGCTCCCTCACCTGTCACCCCCGTGATCTGTGCTCCCTCACCTGTCACCCCCGTGATGTGTGCTCCCTCACCTGTCACCCCCGTGATGTGTGCTCCCTCACCTGTCACCCCCGTGATCTGTGCTCCCTCACCTGTCACCGCCGTGATCTGTGCTCCCTCACCTGTCACCACCGTGATCTGTGCTCCCTCCCCTGTCACCCCCGTGATGTGTGCTCCCTCCCATGTCACCCCCGTGATCTGTGCTCCCTCCCCTGTCACCCCCGTGATGTGTGCTCCCTCCCCTGTCACCCCCGTGATCTGTGCTCCCTCACCTGTCACCCCCGTGATGTGTGCTCCCTCCCCTGTCACCCCCGTGATGTGTGCTCCCTCACCTGTCACCCCCGTGATGTGTGCTCCCTCACCTGTCACCCCCGTGATCTGTGCTCCCTCACCTGTCACCCCCGTGATGTGTGCTCCCTCACCTGTCACCGCCGTGATCTGTGCTCCCTCACCTGTCACCCCCCGTGATCTGTGCTCCCTCACCTGTCAACCCCGTGATCTGCTGTCCGCTCTCCCTCCACCTCTCACCCCCGTGATCTGCGCTCTGCTCACCTGTCTCCCCCGTGATCTGCGCTCCCTCACCTCTCACCCCCGTGATCTGCGCTCTGCTCACCTGTCTCCCCCGTGATCTGCGCTCCCTCACCTCTCACCCCCGTGATCTGTGCTCTGCTCACCTGTCTCCCCTGTGATCTGCGCTGCGCTCCCTCTCCCACCTCTCACCCTCCCCGATCTGCTGCCTCCTTCATCTCCTGTGATCCTGCTGCCTAGATCCATCCTGTAGGGTAACTATCCCCAATCTCACCTCCCACTCCCCTTCCCTCCCTTCTTCCCCCATCCTCTGCCGCTCCTGCATCCACTGCGCCCTCTCCCATCTGCCCCCACCCTATCCCAGCCGCCGCCGTCTCACATTCACAGATGCTCCCTTTATATGCCGCTGCCCCCCCATCTGCCGCCGCGCAATCTGCCGCCCCCCAATCTGCCGCTGTTCCCCTCCCCTCCGTGATGTGCTGCTCGCCCCCTCCCCCCCGTGATGTGCTGCTCGCACCCTCCCCCCGTGATGTGCTGCTCGCCCCCTCCCCCCATGATGTGCTGCTCTCTCCTTCCCCTCCGTGATGTGCTGCTCACCCCCTCCCCTCCGTGATGTGCTGCTCGCCCCCTCCCGTCCGTGATGTGCTGCTCGCCCCCTCCCCTCCGTGCTGTGCTGCTCGCCCCCTCCCCTCCGTGATGGGCTGCTCGCCCCCTCCCCTACGTGATGTGCTGCACGCTCCCCCCACCTCTCACCCCCGTGGTCGGCTACCCGCCCCCTCCCCTGTCACCCCCGTGATGTGTGCTCCCTCCCCTGTCACCCCCGTGATGTGTGCTCCCTCCCCTGTCACCCCCGTGATGTGTGCTCCCTCCCCTGTCACCCCCGTGATGTGTGCTCCCTCACCTGTCACCCCCGTGATGTGTGCTCTCTCACCTGTCACCCCCGTGATGTGTGCTCCCTCACCTGTCACCCCCGTGATGTGTGCTCCCTCACCTGTCACCCCCGTGATCTGTGCTCCCTCACCTGTCACCGCCGTGATCTGTGCTCCCTCACCTGTCACCGCCGTGATCTGTGCTTCCTCCCCTGTCACCCCCGTGTTGTGTGCTCCCTCCCCTGTCACTCCCGTGATGTGTGCTCCCTCCCCTGTCACCCCCGTGATGTGTGCTCCCTCCCCTGTCACCCCCGTGATGTGTGCTCCCTCCCCTGTCACCCCCGTGATGTGTGCTCCCTCACCTGTCACCCCCGTGATGTGTGCTCCCTCGCCCTGTCACCCCTGTGATCTGTGCTCCCTCACCTGTCACCCCAGTGATGTGTGCTCCCTCACCTGTAACCCCAGTGATCTGTGCTCCCCCACCTGTCACCGCCGTGATCTGTGCTCCCTCACCTGTCACCGCCGTGATCTGTGCTCCCTCCCCTGTCACCCCCGTGATGTGTGCTCCCTCCCCTGTCACCCCCGTGATGTGTGCTCCCTCACCTGTCACCCCCGTGATGTGTGCTCCCTCCCCTGTCACCCCGTGATGTGTGCTCCCTCCCCTGTCACCCCGTGATGTGTGCTCCCTCCCCTGTCACCCCGTGATGTGTGCTCCCTCCCCTGTCACCCCCGTGATGTGTGCTCTCTCCCCTGTCACCCCCGTGATGTGTGCTCCCTCACCTGTCACCCCCGTGATGTGTGCTCCCTCACCTGTCACCCCCGTGATCTGTGCTCCCTCACCTGTCACCCCCGTGATGTGTGCTCCCTCACCTGTCACCGCCGTGATCTGTGCTCCCTCACCTGTCACCCCCGTGATCTGCTGTCCGCTCTCCCTCCACCTCTCACCCCCGTGATCTGCGCTCTGCTCACCTGTCTCCCCCGTGATTTGCGCTCCCTCACCTCTCACCCCGTGATCTGCGCTCTGCTCACCTGTCTCCCCCGTGATCTGCGCTCCCACCCTCACCTCTCATTCCCATGATCTGTGCTCTGCTCACCTGTCTCCCCTGTGATCTGCGCTGCGCTCCCTCTCCCACCTCTCACCCTCCCCGATCTGCTGCCTCCTTCATCTCCTGTGATCCTGCTGCCTAGATCCATCCTGTAGGGTAACTATCCCCAATCTCACCTCCCACTCCCCTTCCCTCCCTTCTTCCCCCATCCTCTGCCGCTCCTGCATCCACTGCGCCCTCTCCCATCTGCCCCCACCCTATCCCAGCCGCCGCTGTCTCACATTCACAGATGCTCCCTTTATATGCCGCTGCCCCCCCATCTGCTGCCGCCCAATCTGCCGCCCCCCAATCTGCCGCTGTTCTGATCCATCCTGTAAGTATTGTTCGTGGCTCTTTTCTAACTATCCCCAATTGCATCTCCCACTCCCTCTCCCACCCCTCCTCCCCCACCTGCCTGCCGCCAAGTGCTGATCAGCTACGTGATTGGCTGATCAGGTACGTAATTGTTGCTCTAGTTTTTGCTTTTTTTTGTGCACCCCAAATAAAAAAACAAAACAAAACAAAACATGTACAATTAGGTACCTGATCAGCTATCGTCCTGCAGTTGTACTCGACTTTGGACAGAACTTCTTTTTTCCATCCCACCTAGTCCCCCCCCCCCCTTTTTTGCAGAACATTTGTGCGTGCGCCCTATTTTTTTTTCTATGCCATGGGGGTCTAGTTTCCAAAATGGGGTCACATGTGGGGGAGCTCCACTGTTTTGGCACCTCAGGGAGTCTCCAAACACAACATGAAATACGCTAATAATCCCAGACAATTTTGCGTTTGAAAAGTCAAATGACGCTCCTTGCATTCTGAGCCCTGCTGTGCACCCAAACATTTCATTTCCACCATATATGAGATGTCTGTGTACTCAGGAGAAATTGCACAATTCATTTTATGGTGCAATTTTTCCTGATACCCTTGTGAAAAAAAAAGCTACCTGGTTGAAGTAACAATTCTGTGGTAAAAAAAATTTTTTTTATTTGCACGGCTCAACTCTATTAACTTTTGTGAAGCCCCCAGAGGTTCAAAGTGCTCAATAAACATCTAGATAAATTCCATGAGGGGTCTAGTTTCCAAAATGGAGTCACATGTGGGGGAGCTCCACTGTTTCGGCACCTCAGGGGGTCTCCAAACACAACATGGAATACGCTAATTATCCCAGACAATTTTGCGTTTGAAACGTCAAATGACGCTCCTTGCATTCTGAGCCCTGCTGTGCGCCCAAACATTTCATTTCCACCACATATGAGATGTCTGTGTACTCAGGAGAAATTGCACAATACATTTTATGGTGCAATTTTTCCTGATACCCTTGTGAAAAAAAAGCTACCTGGTTGAAGTAACAATTCTGTGGTAAAAAACATTTTTTTTATTTGCACGGCTCAACTCTATTAACTTTTGTGAAGCCCCCAGAGGTTTAAAGTGCTCAATAAACATCTAGATAAATGCCATGAGGTGTCTAGTTTCCAAAATGGGGTCACATGTGGGGGAGCTCCACTGTTTCGGCACCTCAGGGGCTCTCCAAACGCAACATGGTGCGGCTAATGATTCTAGCTAATTTTCTGTTCAAAAAGTCAAATGGCGCTCCTTCCCTTCCGAGTCCTGCCGTGCGCCCAAACAGTGTTTTTTCGCCACACATGAGGTATCTGCGTGCTCAGAAGAAATTGCCCAACAAATTTTGTGGGTTCATTTAATCCTGCTACCCTTGTGAATATGCAATATTTGAGGCTAAATTAACATTTTTGTTGCAAAAAGTAAAATGTTCATTTTTTCCTTCCACATTGCTTTAGTTACTGTGAAGCACCTGAAGGGTTAATAACCTTCTTGAATGTGGTTTTGAGTAGCCTGAGGGGTGCCGTTTTTGGAATGGTGTCACTTTTGGGTGTTCTGTGTCATGTAGACCTCTCAAAATCGCTTCAAATGTGATGTGGTCCCTAAAAAATGTAGCTTTGTAAATTTTGTTGTAAAAATGAGAAATTGCTCATAAACTTTGAACCCCTATAACTTCCTTAAAAAAAAAATGTTTTCCCCCAAATTGTTCTGATGTAAAGTAGACATTTGGGAAATGTTATTTATTAATTATTTTTTGTCATATGTCTCGTTGGTTTTAGAGCATAAAAATTAAAAGTTTGAAAATTACAAAATTTTCAAAATTTTCGCGAAATTTCCATTTTTTTTCACAAAGAAACGCAAAAAATATTGGCCTAAATTTACCACTAACATGAAGCCCAATATGACACGAGAAAATAATCTCAGAATCACCGGGATCCATTGAAGCGTTCCAGAGTTATAACCTCATAAAGTGACACTGGTCAAAATTGCAAAAAATGTGCCTGGTCTTTAGGGTCAAAATAGGCTTGGGGCTGAAGGGGTTAAAGGCCTCTTCACACGCTACGATATATCTAACGATATGTCGGCGGGGTCACGGAATTTGTGACGCACATCCGGCATCGTTAGAGATGTCGTAGCGTGTGATACCTCCGAACGACTGTTAATGAGCAAAAATACTCACCTTATCGTTGCTCGTTGACACGTTCATTTTCATAATGTCGTTCCTCCTTCTGTGCGCCAGTTGTTCATTGTTCCCAAGGCAGCACACATCGCTACGTGTGACACCTCGGTAATGACGAACACAGCTTACCTGCGTCCCGCCGGCAATGCGGAAAGGAGGTGGTGGGCGGGATGTTATGTCCCGCTCATCTCTGCCCTTCCCCTTCTATTTGGCGGCCGCTGTGTGACGTCGCTGTGACGCCGAACGTCCCTCCCCCTTCAGGAAGAGGATGTTCGCCGCCCACTGCAACGTCGTTAGGGAGGTAAGTACGTGTGACGGGGATTAACGACTTTGTGCGTGAGTTGAGAGTCAATTCTCAACTCACTATGCAAAACAAGAATACCGCGGAGACACCATCACATGTTTCTCAACGCTGGCAGGAAACTAGCCATCGTTAAACCTCTGGTATTTTCAACATTTTTCAAACTACTGGTACCACTCACTGGGAGGCTGGTAATCAACAGCGGCAGCTGGCACAACCTGCTCATTCACCATAGCAAGCTACTTCACATCTAGGGCATACCAGCCCCGCTCGCTCCAGTGCCATGTGTAAGTGACCACCTCCCCTGGCTCCAGATTACGACCCGGGGGATCTCTCGGGAGATGCTGCTCGATATCTCTTCGAGCTACAAAGACTTTGTCGGGGAGACTGGCTTCCCAGAGGAAACCCCACCCCTTCTCAGGATTGAAGCGCTGTACGAGGCCCCTTCGTTGCAGCCCTCGAACACAGAAGGTGGCCTTCCTCAAATTTTCTTTCTCCCTCCGTGTACGGGCAACGATCTCCCGCTACCACTGGTCTGGAGTTGTCATTGCTGGTGTCAGCTTTCGCTGGTGGTGTCGTTCCCAGTAGGAGGCATCAGCGTCCGGCCTCAGCTCCCTAGCTAGCTCTGGTTTTAAGTGGACTCTTGCGGCCCCAACAGCCGTTGGGATGCCGCACGGCAGTGGAACCAGGAGATCTTTAGGTTCCACTTCTGCATCTGCAGATGGAAGGACAGACTGCTCCGCAGCCATGGTTGCAGGCCCGGGTGCTCCGCCTCTCAGTACAGGCCCGGTGATGGGGCTGGGTCTGGTCTGGCCAGGGTCTGGATGACCGCTGTCATGACGAGGATTAGGAACAGCACCGTGGTTTCTACAGCTGGAGCTTTGCTTAAAGGCACTGCAGGTTCCGCTGCAGGGATTGGCGTGGGCAGCTCGGCGTCCGCCGAGGATGGGGTAGGTGATGGTGGAGTGCTCACCGCGAGCGGGGGCGGTCCGGATCCCTCAGCCGCTGTGGCCGGATTTGGGCAATCAATAGGGACTGGGTAACCGCTTACCCTCTCTTCATGTGGGACTTCCATCTTATGGGCTCGCACCGCCATCACCAGGCTCCTCATCTCTTCCCTCCAGTGGTTCAAGATAAACAGGAATTACGTCCGCATTCTCCTGCACAGCTGCCTCCTCAATCCAAGTCGCGGTCACGGGAACAGCACGTTCTGGTGACCAGTCCCGCTCCGCCATCTTGCCTCTGCGTTGTCCATGAACGTTATTGCAGAGTCCGGGCGTCCCTGCTTCTCTTCCGCTGTAGTTACATTCCGGCACGCCCCCTCTGTTTTCACTCAGCACTCTTTTGCTCGCTATGGCCCTCTCTGAACTTCCGGTTCCAGCCTCACACTCAGGACGAAGGGTGGGGCTTCTGCTTCGCGCACTTTCACGGGGAAGATGGCGTTTTGGCGCGAAAAGATGGCAGAAAATGACGGAATTGGCGGGAAAAGGAATTTGGACTCACGGTTTTCAGCTCTAAGGCGCACGTCACCCAGGTAAGAGGGTCCTGCTCAAATCCTGTTCATGACGCCAACGTTTCCAGGGTGTGCCTGCTGCCGCTGCTCAAAAATGGATCCGCGGTGGCTCGAGGGATCTCCGGACTCAGGGGTCGGGGTCGCGTGGCCACTCGGAATAAAAAGGGGGGATATTTACAAGGGAGGATGTAGAAAGTTCATGACGCCACCCGTGGTGTGTGGTAAGATGGAGTACCACCGCTGCACTTGGGAGTACCTGGTGGCAATGGTGTGGGTAGCCTGGTGTTTAACCCCTCCACAGGTAGAGGGAATGCTCCGGGACTCGATGAGGGCGACGGGGAAGTGCCGTTGGGATGGTAAGATTCACGTATGTACTCACTCAGTCCAATAACGCTGACACCGACAACTATGGAAAACCAAAGTTCTTGACACTGCTGCCGCTTGGGGCCAGCACGCCTGGATCCCGTGCCCGTTAGTGATGCCTGTTAGTCTGTGACCTTTTCCTTGGCACCTTTTCTTCTAACTGGTCCCTGTAGCATAAAACTAGTCGGATTCCGCTCACCAGTGTGGCTAACTGGGTGAGCTTGCTCTCAGGGTTCATGCTTGGGATTTTCTAGACTATGTAGTGGGAAAGTCCTATCCCCCTCATTGCGCTAGTACCTCGATTTTGGAGCGGGTGGAGAACGGATCTTGAAGGCTTTGTCCTCGTCGGGTAAATTACCAGGACGCCTGAAGCTGCAGTCCTGGCCTAGGGTCCACGTACCCCGTCGTGCCTTGGCCCCTGCCCGGTGATGGCACAAGGCCACTGGCTGTCCTCCTCGACAGTCCGTGCCCCTTGTCACGATCCCCTGCGACCGGGGTCCAGCATCTACCAGGTCCAGACCAATGTCTGCTACCTAGTAGTATTAAGGAGCCCAGCTCCGGACCTCTCCTCTCGAGAGTCACTTCTCAACTCACTGACTGTCTCCTGACCCTCCTGACCCCACTTAACCAACCACCCCAGGGGGCGACCCTATTCCCTTCAGGTTAGCCACTGGTGTGTCTGGTGGGTGTGATGCAGAGTGTTCCTAGAATTTTGATTAGCTTGTTCTTGGCAACACCAAAGGTCAGGGACCCATAACCAAGGAGGAGATGGATACTATGCAGTCGTTCCACGACTGATCAGTAGGGCGGAGGATGCAACGCAAGGGCATCTGTCTCAATCCGCCGCTCATGCAAGTCTATGGGAAACAACGGAATCCGCCAAATGGATTCCGTTGTTTACCAGAGCCGCGGAATGTGACTGATACAAATTGACGGAAGTGTGAACCTAGCCTTAGAGAACAGGCTGAGGAGGAACAATGTCAGAGTGATCGGAATCCCGGAGAAGATGGAGGGCACAAATCCATCCGAATTTTTCGAGAACTGGCTGCACAAGATATTTGGTGATGAGGTTCTTTCACAACTCTACGCAGTTGAACGGGCACACAGAGTCCCCACAAGACCACTACCACCGGGAGCCCCTCCGAGACCGGTGTTGATTAAACTGCTCCACTATAGAGAAAGAGATGCCATCCTACGTGCAGCCCGCAACAAGGGAGACGTCATGGTCAACTGTCACAGTTTCATTTTTCCCGGACTTTTCCATGGAGATATCGAAGCGAAGGGCGTGCTTCATTGATGTAAAACGTTGCTTAACCCTAGAACGCGCAACTATAGAAATCTACCATAGAAAACAAGTAACCTAGCAGGCCTCCGAGGCCCCAGATATGCGTTCTAGGGTTAAGGGCTCTGCATATCTCCTACTCCATGTTATATCCAGCGAGGCTTAGGGCGGCTTTGCATGTTGCAACATCGCACGTGCAATGTCGGTGGGGTCAAATCGAAAGTGACTCACATCCGGCGTCACTTTCGACATCGTTGTGTGTAAAGCCTAGATGATACGATTAACGAGCGCAAAAGCGTCATTATCGTATCATCGCTGCAGGCTCCGACTTTTTCATAATTGCGATGCCGCGACAGGTACGATGTTGTTCCTCGTTCCTGCGGCAGCACACATTGCTGTGTGTAAAGCCGCAGGATCGAGGAACATCGCCTTACTTGCCGCCGGCAGCTACGGAAGGAAGGAGGTGAGCGGGATGTTTACATCCTGCTCATCTCCGCCCCTCCGCCGCTATTGGCCGCCTGCCGTGTGACGTCGCTATGACGCCGCACGACCCGCCCCCTTAGGAAGGAGGCGGGTCGCCGGCCAGAGCGACGGTCGCAGGGCAGGTGAGTCCATGTGAAGCTGGCGTAGCGATAATTTTCGCTACTCCAGCTATCACAAGATATCGTACCTGCGACGGGGGCGGGGACTATCGCGTGCGACATCGCAGCATCGGCTTGCGATGTCGCAACGTGCAAAGCCCGCCTTAGAGTGGCAGCACTAAATGAGATCTTTTTCTTTGAAAATCCGAAGGATGCCCTCCGGTGGCTGGATCTGAACGAGCAGCGAATCAAAAAATCTCTGCAACAATGAGGAGGAGGAAGAGGAGAAACCCTGGTGCTGCTGAATTAAATTACAACCTCTGCTACGAGGAGAAATCCAGGGGATGCTTAATTTAGTTTTACGGAGATATAAAGGGAAAAAAGAGAAAAAAGAAAATTTCTTTCCACTTCTTTTTTTTTTTTTTTCTCCCAAGGTCAAGTGCCACCGGTCAAAAATCGGTAGATATTCTCGGATGCAGAACTGTTTCCTTTTGTTCTTCTCTAGAACCACAATGGCCCAGTGGTCAAAAAATTTGGCTATGTCATTTTGAGGAGGCAGCGTCTCCGGGGGTGATCCCCCCTTTTCTTTTTTCTTTGTCGCACCCTCTTTTTTTTTTCTTCTGAGTTTCATGCCGGGTTGCAGGATGAACTGGTGTCCTCTGTTCG
Organism: Anomaloglossus baeobatrachus; assembly: GCF_048569485.1. NCBI lineage: Eukaryota > Metazoa > Chordata > Amphibia > Anura > Aromobatidae > Anomaloglossus > Anomaloglossus baeobatrachus. The sequence continues at coordinate 117,345,286 of NC_134356.1, read as the reverse complement.
GCTTCAATGTTTCTGAATGTGTGTTCTCGTTTGGGTTTTATGGGAAACTAAGAATGCATGATATTGCTAATGTCGTAGTTCTGTACATGACTCTGTCCTCCAAGGTTCTAAGGGTATGGGACCAAGAGCGTAGGATGTCATTGGGGGATTGTTGGGAGTGCAAAATGTTTTTACTTGTTTGGTATGGCGGGGAAGGTTTACATCTTAGGCTATGTGCCCACACTGCGTTTTTTTGAAGCTGCGTTTTTGTGCGTTTTTGGCCGCTAAAAACGCACAAAAACGCACCTGCGTCGAAAAACGCGGCAAAAAACGCACGCGTTTTGCCGCGATTTGGTGCGTTTTTTTGCTGCGTTTTGCTGCGTTTTTGCTCACTTCGTCCTTATGCGTTTTTTATCAGTGAACAAAAAAAAAAAAGGTCTGATGTCATTTCCTTCTTCAATGTGTTCTTCATTCTCCACTAGTGTATGCAGAAGAGCAGACAGCTGCAGAACTACAAGGCTCAGCATGCTCCATCCAGGACTGTATGCTGGAGGGAGAGTCAGGGGGAGCAGACCTACAAGGCTCAGCATCCTCCATCCAATAGTGTATGCAGGAGAGCAGACAGCAGCTGTCGAACTACAAGGCTCAGCATCCTCCTTCCAGGACTGTATGCAGGATTTCTTTGCCCCCCCAAACAAAAAAAATGACGTGGGCTTCGCCATATTTTTGTATGCTAGCCGGGTACAGCAGGCAGGTACGGGCTGCCCCCAACCCCCAGCTGCCTATTTGTACCCGGCTGGGAACCAAAAATATAGGGAAGCCCTTTTTTTTCAAATTATTTCATGAATTTCATGAAATAATTTAAAAAAAAATGACGTGAGCTTCGCCCAATTTTTGAGTCCAGCCGGGTACAACTAGGCAGCTGGGGATTGGAATCCACAGTGCAGGGTGCCCATGCTTTCTGGGCACCCCCGCTGTGAATTGCAGTCCCGCAGCCACCCCAGAAAATGGCGCTTTCATAGAAGCGCCATCTTCTGGCGCTGTATCCAACTCTTCCAGCTGCCCTGAAGCCGGGTGGCTAAGCTGGGTAATAATGGAGTTAGGGCTAGCTGTATAGCTGGCCCTAAGCCCGAAATTCATGGTGTCACGCCAATATTAGACATGGCCACCATGAATTTCTAGTAAAGATATAAAAAAAACACAACACACAGAAAAATATTTTTATTAGAAATAAAACACAACACAATTAGTGACTCCATCTTTATTGAAATAAACCCCCCTCCGCAGTAATCCTGGGTTAGGGTCCCGCGCCGTCCAATCCGGATCCAATATCATCTGATCGGTTTGCTGGAAGGCAAAGCGATCAGATGATGTGTCAGGATCAAGTGCCTGAATCCCATCACACATCAGCTGATTGTATAAAAGCCGATTATACAATCAGCTGATGCATTAAAAATAATACTCACTTATGTGCTGATTACTGGCAGCTCCTGGAGCGATGGGGCGGGAGTCTGATCCCGTCCGATCGCTGCAGCAGCTGCCGGTCATCAGGGATGAAGTCTCCTGATGAATCCGCTGATACCGGCTGGGCGCCGGCGTCAGCCCGAGACTTACGATCACCTGATGCGTCAGGTGACTGCATCAGGTGATCCATCGCCAGGTCCTGCATCCTGCAGGCATACGTACCCGGGGAGACTGCACACACCCGGAGTGGCGGGACCGGGAGGAGATGGGAGCGGGCATGGCACCGGGAGGCTGCAGACAGGTGAGTATAACTTTTTTTTTTTTTTCTACTGTTAACTTTTGTTTTCGCAGCCGCTTCCATCTCCCGCCTGTACATGGCGCCGCACGGCAGCATACATGCACAGGACGGGAGGTGGACGCAGCGGTGACGGTACCGGGAGGATTCACGCTTCTGTATTTACTGACAGAAGGAATCCTCTTCCTGTACACGTCACTTTGCTACCCACCTCCTGCGTTTATAGCTGCGTTTTTGGTCTTAGAAACGCACCAAAACGCAGCTATTTGCGTTTCTCATTGCGTCTTTCAACATCCCATTGCACTCAATGGATGAAAAGCGCAGTGAAAAACGCGGGAATAATTGACATGCTGCGTTTTTGTGGTCACCACAAAAACGCAGCTGAAAAAAAACGCTGTGTGGGGACAGCAAAAATGAAAACTCATAGACTTTGCTGGGGAAGCAAAGTCATGCAGTTTTGAGGCCAAAAACGCACCCGAAAAACGCGCAAAAACGCCGAGAAAAACGCACTGTGTGCACATAGCCTTAATGTGGAATGTCCGTGGTCTGGGTGATCCCACAAAGAGGGCGGCGGTTATGGACTTTGTCAGGGATCATTTTCCTCCTATAGTCTGTCTACAGGAAACCCATTTAGATGAGGAAAAAATAACATACCTGAATAGATCATGGATTAGCTATAGTTACCATTCTACTTTTTCATCTTACTCCAGGGGGGTCAGCCTATTGGTACATAAAGCCATACCGTTAAACCCATTCCATCAAAAGTAGGCAAGGAGGGGAGGCTTCTCTGGGTCCGGTGTAAAATTCTGAACAAAGAGTTGTTAATAATAGGGGTATACATCCCTCCACCCTATAATAACGGGGTTATAAAGATGGTGGCAGAGGCTATGCAGGAGAATTTGGATGTACAGGTGCTACGTATGGGGGACTTCAATAACACTATTCATCCATATTGGGACAAATTTAACAATAACCCGTCTCTGGAGACACTGCCTATTTCAAGTTTTGGTGAGACGCTAAAAGATCTGGCACTGACGGATGTGTGGAGGGTTAGACACCCAGGGGTTCGCCAATTCTCCTGTTACTCTAAGTCACATGAAACCCTATCCAGAATTGACATGACACCAGGGTCTGCGGGAGTGTTGCCACTAGTGGAGTCGGTATCTTACCTACTTAGAGCCATCTCAGATCATTCTGATCTGGCCCTTGTCATCTGGTTCCTGAACCCTTTTTGGCTGCAAATTATTGAGACTGACCCTATTGCTATTACCTTAAACCACTACTTTAAAGAAAATGTCCAGGAGGATATTTCTCAAAATGTTATATGGGATGCCATGAAGGCATGTTTGCGGGGGGCATTGATACATGGGATTAGCAGATCTAAGACCCGGTCATGTCAGTTTGGGATATTTCTTCGGGAGAGGGTTCAGTCTACGGAACGTCAGTACACGGAATCAGCAACCACTCAGAATCTGTTAGAGTGGAAGGAGGCCCAGAAATCATATGATTTTCACCTCAGGCAAAAGGCCAAGAATAGGCAGATGTTCTCACAGCACAAATTTTTTGAAGGGGGGAAAAGGCAGGGCATCTATTAGCTGTAATAGCTAGTGCACAGCAGGGAAATTCCTTTGTTGGGGCGGTAAGGGACTCCACGGGATCTGTGGTCAATGAGTCGGAGAGGATTTTGCAGGTGTTTGCTGACTTTTACCAGCAATTATATACTTCCAAAATAAGCTTTAATGAGGACCAGATTGACTCATATCTTGAGGGTATACCTCTTCCTATGCTCTCTGAGGCGGATCGGGCCTACCTGAATGACCCACTGCAATTGGAGGAACTGCAGCTGGCAGTGACTTCTATGTCTAATGGAAAGTCCCCGAGATTGGATGGTCTTCCCATAGAATTATACAAAAAATTCGGGGACCTCCTATTGCCGCAGCTTCTGGATACGTTCTGAGGGGCGGTTGAGACGGGCCGCCTTCCTCAATGCAGGAGGCAATCGTGGTGGTTATACTTAAACCAGGTAAGGACCCTTACTTCCTGATTCATATAGCCCAATATCTCTCCTTACCACAGATATCAAAATCATAGCCAAGGTATTGGCCTCTAGATTAAACAAGGTGATTTCCTCTCTGATTCATTCTGACCAGTCCGGCTTTATGCCCTCTAGATCTACAGCGGTTAACATCAGGTGCCTTCACCTCAATTTACAGCTCCCAGTAGATAACCCAGGGGACAGAGTTATCTGCTCCCTAGACGCTGCCAAGGCGTTCGATTCTATCGAAAGGAACTTTTTGTGGGCAGTTCTTTGTAAGTTTGGGATGGGTGAGGACTTTATCTCCTGGGTAAAATTATTATACGGCGGGCCCACTGCCAGAATTTGTGTTAATGGCAGGCTTACGCCAACATTTAATTTGGCTAGGGGCACTCGTCAGGGGTGTCCTCTCTCACCTCTTCTGTTTGCAATGGCTATAGAGCCTATGGCTGAGATTTTGCACCGACATCCAAATATAACGGGCTTTAGAAGAGGGGATCAGGAGGAAAAAGTGGCTCTATACGCAGATGATACTCTCCTCTTCCTGTCAGATGCATCGGTCTCATTACCATTGGCCATGGAGCTGATTCACAAGTTTGGTTGATATTCTGGGCTAGCTGTAAATTGGGGGAAGTCTGTGCTACTTCCTGTGGATAACTTGGATAATATCCCTAGATATGCTTCTTCAGGACTGAAAATTTCCTCGCAATTTAAATACTTGGGAATTAACGTTACCGCCAGAGTAAACGATTACACTAAACTCAATCTGACCCCAATCCTTAAAAAATTTAAGGATAAAGTTGACATATGGACCTGGCTACCTTTGTCGGTGGTGGTACGGGCGAACCTGGTGAAAATGATTTGGATGCCTCAGCTGCTGTACGTCCTACATAATTCTCCACACTGGATACCCCAGAGATATTTCTTTAAAGTTAATTCACTTTTTAGGGAACTGATTTGGGGACAGCATAGTCCAAGAATTAAATTAGAAACGTTACAGAGAAACAAACGCAATGGAGGACTCTCAGTGCCGAATCCATGGGTGTACTTTAACGTTAACGTACGTTAACGGATTGCGCTGTTTCCCAAAGCGGCGAATTGCGACGGGTGCCAAACAATGCAAGTGTGAAAGTACCTTCTGTTTGCAAAAACTGGCATGTCAGCAAATGAGGCATTGTACATCTCCCAAGACCTGAGCCAATCTTTGAAGTTTCACGTGGCTAAAAATATTTTTTGCTTAATCTGGCTTTCATGCCCCTTCCACATGCCCCAGATTGGAGCTAGGTGCCTGAAAATCTGATCATTTGCACATCTTAGTGACATCTGTAACTTTCTTGATCTGAATAACCTTACATAGCTACCGGGGGGAGGGGGAGCAGAGAAGGCGGTTGCACCAGAGAGGCCCACCCAAACCTACTGCCACTGTTCACTATAGTAGCATGAGCAGCACACCAATATGGGTAATCTCCGGCGTCCAAAAGGGAAACATTATCTCCCTGCACTTCTGCTCTTGGTTCTGTAGACTGCAGTGCTAATTAACCCTGCAGTCTACAGAAATGTGGACCCTTTTCTAATGCATTTACTCAGGACATTAATATTTTTAAGGGACAATTTTACCATCTAGAGGGCACAAATTATGCCTCTGTAAGGTTCACAGTGATCACAGAATTATGTGGGATAGTAAGAGGAGACCTGTTTTTGTGCCATTGGGGTATCAGCAGGATGAGGAGTTTGTGCACATTGGGGATAGATGGGGACTGTGTTAAAAAATGTGAAGTCAAATGTGCCTTTGTTGTAATCTCTGCAGATGAGTCGTGGTTACCTGGTAAAGGCCCCAGCTTGATGTTTCTACCCCCTGAGCTGAACTCATAGCTATACCTTTGTTTACACGTTTTCCTTGTTTTTTTGCAATTTCAACATTGAGGAGTGACCAACAAGTTTTTTTATTAAAATTTATGGCAATTTTGATGCCTGATGTCACATCGTAAGTCATGGTCCTTCTCACTAAACCAAGCCTGGGGCAACGGAGATGCAAAAGAATACAGTCCTGCTCATCGTTATTGGCACCCATGAAGTTTAAGTACATAATGTGGAAAAGCTCCTGAAAAAAATGAATCAAGTGTAACTGCTTTTTTTGTATAGAGCACTCGTGTGAAATACAAAACAGCAAATGATAAACAACAATTTTAAGCAAAAAACAATATGAGGGAAAATATAAAAACCTAAAGCTGCTGTGACACTGGTATTGACAATTTTTACATTGAATAAGTATGGAAACACATTTTGACTTGCCTGTGCTAAATCAAAAATGAGAATCACCTGCGATAAATTGTCAGTGCCCATGTGACATGAATTAGCCAGTGAATGAGCACTTCAGTGTTTCAAAAAGTCACATGGTAGCCCCTGTTCCTTTGTCCCAATTGTGAAGACAAAGAAGCTGTCTGAGGACATCAGAACTGAAATTATTAGCAAACACAAGACTTCCGAGGGGAATAAGGCTATTTCCAAAGACCTTGGTTCCCAGTTTCAATGGTACGCAATGTTATTAAGAAGTTTGCTAAGCATGGAACTGTCAAGAACCTCTTCCGACATTGGAGAAGGAAAAAAAACTGACAAGAGATGTTTTCGAAGGTTTGTGCGAATGGTGGAAAAACACCACATCAAACATCCAAAGACCTGAAGGCCAATTGGTAACAGTCTGGGGTCATGGTTTCAACAAGTACCATATGTTGCACACTAATCCAAGCAGAGCTTTATGGGTGAAGGTCAAGGAAGAAACCATTGCTGAAGAAAAGACATAAAAAGGAACAACTGATCTTTGCCTTATGCGGGCGTCACTCGAGATGATCTATCGTGCGATATGTCGTTGAGGTCACGGTTTTCGTGACGCATATCCGGCATCGCTTGTGACGTCGTCCCGTGTGACACCTATGAGCATCTGTAAACGATCGCAAATCGGTTACGAATTGCGAATCGTGTACAGGTCGCTCATTTTTAAAAAATCGTTTATTCTACTTTGCGCCGGTTGTTCATCGTACCCGGGGTAGCACACATCGCTCCGTGTGACACCCCAGGAACGATGAAAAAATCTTACCTGCGTCCCACGGCTCCCGCCGGCTATGTGGAAGGAAGGAGGTGGGCGGGATGTTTACATCCCGCTCATCTCCGCCCCTCCGCTTCTTTTGGCCGGCCGCTGTGTGATGTCGCTGTGACGCTGAACGTCCCTCCCCCTTCAGGAAGTAGATGTTTGGCGCCCACAGCGAGGTCGCTCAGCAGGTAAGTACGTGTGACGGCGGGTTAACAACTTTGTGCGTCACGGGCAACTAATTGCCCGTGACGCATAAACGGCGGGGGCGGGTATGATTGCTCGTGCAATCGCACGATAGATCGTACCGTGTGAAGCCCGCATAAGAGTACCTTGACAAACCATAATCCTTCTGAGATAATATTCTGTAGACAGATGAAACAAAAATATACCTTTTTGGCAATGCAAAGCAACAGTTTGTTTACAGACAGCGCAATGAAGCTTAGAAGGAAAAGAACACCCTACCAACAGTTAAGCATAGTGGAGGATCCCTAATGCTGTGGGGTTGCTTTGCTGCATCTGGTACTGGAGGCCTTGACCATATCACAGGACTCATAAAATCAGAGAATTATCAACAGATTTTAGAGTGAAATGTCCTACCCATTGTAAAAAAACTTAGTTTGAGTTGAATAACATTGGTCCTCCAGCAATGCAATGATACAAAGCACACATTCAAAAGTACACAGGAATGGTTGACAAAGAAAAAAAAATGGACTGTTTTAAAATGGCCGGCAATAAGTCCTGATTTCAATCCCACTGAAAATCTTTTGGGTGAGTTGAAATCTGCTTTTGGGAAAAAAAGAACCCTGCAAACATTCAAGAGCTTAAATAATCCGTAAAGGAAGAGTGGGAGAAAATACCAGCTGAGAAGTGCAAGAAGCTTATAGATGGCTACAAGAAACATTTGGAGGCTGTCATAAATGCCAAACTGTGTGCAACCAAGTATTAATTAGAGGTGCCTTTATTGCTGCAAATGCTGTTTATTTGGTTTCTTCTTTGAAATTGTCACATGTAAAGCCTGCTTTACACGCTGCAATATATCTTACAATGTGTCGGCGGGGTCACGTCGTAAGTGACGCACATCCGGCATTGTAAGGTACATTGCAGGGTGTGACAGGTATGTGCGATTGCGATTGAACGAAAATCCGTTCATCGCATACACATCGTACCTTTCTCTAAAATTGAACGGCAGGTTGTTCAATGTTCCCGAGGTAGCACACATCGCAGTGTGTGACACCCCGGGAACGATGAACTGCAGCTTACCGGCGTCCTGCAGCTCCCGGCTGGCAATGCGGAAGGAAGGAGGTGGGCAGGATATTTACGTCCCGCTCATCTCCGCCCCTCCGCTTCTATTGGCCGGCTGCCGCGTGACGTCGATGTGACACCGAACGTCCCTCCCACTCCAGGAAGTGGACGTTCGCCGCCCACAGCGAGGTCGTATGGACGGGTAAGTACGTGTGACGGGTGTTAATCGTTTGTGCGGCACATTCAACAAATTGAACGTGCCGCACATACGATGGGGGCGTTGCAAATCGCATACGATATCGTATACGAAATTGCAACGTGTAAAGCAGGCTTTAGTTGTCAATGTTTTATTGTTTTCTTACTTTGGAAGACTAATATTACAAAAACACTGAGTATATATATATATATATATATATTGTTACATTTCCATTTATTTCTGAAGAGATTGTACAGTCTATGAAGACAATGAAGGGGTGCCAATAATGATGAGCAGCACTCAGTGGCGTAGCAAAGGGAGGTTGGGGGGAGGTCTGCTCCGGGAGAAACGTGTCAGGGGGGCGGCATTATAGGGGTAAAAAATAAAGAAATCCAAATTTGATTTCATCACACACACCCAGGCACTACCACCCCCATCATCACTGCACACACCCAGGCACTACCACCCCATCATCACAGCACACACCCAGGCACTACCGCCCCCATCATCACTGCACACACCCAGGCACTACCGCCCCCATCATCACCGCACACACCCAGGCACTACTGCCCCCATCATCACCGCACACACCCAGTCAATACCACCCCCATCATCACTGCACACACCGGCACTACCTCAGTGACATCTCCACTGACAGCGCGATTCACTTCAGTTTCTGCGTGGAGCTCACAGGAGCGGCGGTGTTCTACTGCTGCTCCTGTCAGCTTCTGATGTAGCAGAGCTGAAAGCGTCGTGGGACCTTGTGTGGATTACGCCGAACCTGGAGGGGTATTTGGGGGTTAATAAAGTGGGGAAAGAGGGTGTTTTTTTGTCTTTTATTTCAAATAAAGGATTTTTCGTTGTTTGTGTTTATTTACTTTCACTACAAATTAATCATGGGGGTGTCTCATAGACGCCTGCCATGATTAACCTAGTACTTAGAAGCAGCTATGGGCTGCCATTAACTCCTTATTACCCCGATTGCCACCGCACCAGGGCAGTTCGGGATGAGCCAGGTAGAGTCCCGACTCTGTAGCATCTAATGGATGTGGCAATTCTGGACGGCTGTTGGCTGATATTTTTAGGCTGGGGGGCTCCCAATAATGTGGGGTTCCCCATCCTGAGAATACCAGCCTTCAGCCGTGTGGCTTTATCTTGGCTGTTATCAAAGTTGGGAGGACCACACACAGTTTTTTTTTTAATTATTTATTTATTTATTGTACTGCATGATATAGACCCACCCACCGGCGGCTGTGATTGGTTGCAGTGAGACAGCTTTCACTCAGCATGGGGACATATCTGACTGCAACCAATCATAAGTGCCGGTGGGCGGGGGAAGCAGTGAATACGAGATGGAATAATGAGAGTCCGGCATTTTCAAAAGAGGAAAAGCCGCCGGAGCTTTGTGACAGCTGTGCAGCGCCACGCCGGTGATCAGTGAGTATTAGAGAGGAGGTGAGAGGGAGAGACCGACCGACAAAGAGAGATAGAGACGGAGAGAGAGAGAGACCGACTGACTGACCGAGAGAGAGAGAGATTGACAGACAGAGAGAGAGAGAGACCGACCGACTGCAAAAATGCTGCAAAATAACGATCCTTTTTTTGTGTTTTTTACTGTTTTACTGGCGGCAGGCTATTGTGAACGATCAGCTGATCGCTCTCAAAAGCCGGCCACCGGGCGATCAGCTGATTGTTCAGCCGCCGAGAGGCAGAGACATAAGAGCTGAGCATGCGTAGTGAAAAAAGGGATTCCGCCGCTCAAAAAATGCTACATGCTGCGTTCTTGCCACCCGACAGTCAGTCGTTCCACGACTGATCCGTCACGGGGTGGATGCAACACAGACACATTAGTCGCAATCCGTTATCCATACAAGTCTGTGGGAAACAGCGCAAGCCGTTAACGGATTGTGCTGTTTTCCAAAGCGGTGGATTGCGACTAACGCAAATGTGAAAGTACCCTTATCGACGGGCAACGGAGGGGGGGGCGGCAAATTTGACGACTGCCCCGGGCGGCAAAAGCAGTTGCTACGCCACTGGCAGCACTGTTTGTGTAAAACATGCAAAACCCTCTTTTTTTGTGGCAAAATTCACCATAATGAAGATACGTTATTATATTAGTACCTTAGTAAATCAAAGTTTGAGGAAAATGAGTAGTATAAAATAAAGTGTTACACTACCACTTGTCTGCAGCTCTTGTGCAGGTCAGTCTCTGTTGGGACTGTAGGTGATGACAACCCATGAGTTCAGTTCATGTGCGCACAATGCGTTTTTTCTTGCGTTTTAAACTGCACCATGTCAATGACAAAATGCATGCGTTTTGCTTCCCCAGCAAAGTCTATGAAAAAGGAAAATGTCCATCCGCACGTTGCTTTTTTTTAGGCAGTGTTGGTTTGACAAATGTTTGTCAAAATTGTTGTGTTAAAAAGCAGTACCGTATTTTTCGGACTATAAGACGCACTTTTTCCCCCCCAAATGTTGGGGGAAAGTGGGGGGTGCGTCTTATAGTCTGAATGTAGGGCATGGCTGCAGGTAATGAGGGTGCTGCGGTGCAGCGGGTCATCGGCGGCATGAGCAGGCTGTAGCAGCACCTGCCGCGACCATGTGGCCCCGCTCATTTCATGCGCATGCATTCTCCCGCCCATCATCTCTCAGCGCTGAAGCCGGCGCTGACAGGTGGGCGGGATGATGGGCGGGGGATGCACGCATAATTAACAGCCAGCCCGCGTGATGACCCCTGGCAACTACAGCTGGGAGTGATCATGTGCGGCTATATTCACTGCCCCTCGCGCATCATCAGCATCAGTGTGGGGGGCAGTGAATAAGTACGGTATACTCACCTGTTATGATCCGGAAAAATGGAAGAAAACCATAAATCATTGGTAAAAGTTGACAGGAGCATTGGCAACTAATCTGGCCGCCATCCTCTTACTAACCATCACAACTAGAAGTAGCCGAGGGGTGAACTAACATCCTGTGCACTGCGAACCCAGCCGGAGAACTAGCTATCCTAAAGGAAGGAAAGATGAATAACTCTCTGCCTCAGAAAATAGATAAAGAATAGCAAGCCTCCCACATTCAAAGACTGCGGTGATATAGGAAAACACAATACACAGATAGATGATAGGATTAGCAAAAGGTGAGGCCCTACTGACTAAATAGGACAGGACAGGAAAGGGACTGATGGTGGCCAGAGAAAAACCCTGCAAAAATCCAACAACCTGATAGTACAAAAAAGCCCTCAGATCGCTAGATCTGAACTCCGTCCAATACTAGGCGCTTTTGTCATAGCAATGAACAGAAAGCAGGAACCATTACAAATTCAAGAAGCAACAAACACATGGACATATAGGAGCAATACTCCGAACATAGCTACAGGGAGCTTTCCAGCTAAGCAACTGAGAGGGAAGATCCCTGCATGCAAATAAACTGAAAACAACCACAGCAAATGACAAACTCAGATAAGAACAAAAAGAACCAAACAAAAATAAAGAGCCAAGCACTTATCTGGGGTAGATGTGGTCTGGAGCAGGATGAAGCAGGCTGGTGAACAAAGAATAACTGACATCCGGCATAGCCTGCTATCAGACCAGGGTTTAAATAAGCAGAGAGTTAGCAATGGAAACGCCCATTGCTCAACACACCTGGTCTCTGTCCAAACCATTCCTGGCCACAAGAGGGAGCCTCACAGCAGCCAAAGCATATCTGACATTCACAACACTCACCGGTCCCTGCAGCATCGCAGTGTCCTCCTGTCTGCCGGCCGCTGCTGTGTGTGGAGAGCGGTGCACACAGCGATGATGTAATCGCTGTGTGCACCGCTCTCCACAAACATCAGCAGAACGGCAGACCGGAGGACATTGTGGTGCTGCAGGCAACGGTGACGGCTCCACACAGGTCAGCGACGCTGCTGCGGACACAAATAAGAGGATGAGCGAAGCTGCTGGAGTGAGGAAAGGTGAGTATAAATGTTTTTTTTTTTTCTGTGCCACAGGATGCAGGCTGTATACCAGGATGGGGGTATATAGCAGGATGTGGCCATATAGCAGGATGGGGGTATACAGCAGGATGCGGGCCATATAGCAGGATGGGGGTATATAGCAGGATGGGGGTATATAGCAGGATGGGGATAATATACAAGGCAGGAGGATCATTACCAGGATGGATGCGTGGCCTAGCAGAGCATGGTGCTGGTCACATAATCCAGGAGCTCTGACGACTTCAGGCAGTGAAGCGGCTCACACATCTTAACGGCGGTTCTTTTAGTGGTGAATCTTCCTCCAGGAACTTAGTATCACCCAGGGATCAGATGAGGTGGTCCAAAACCAGGCTCCGGAGCTCCCACAGAAAGGTATCTGACTTCTTTGCCAGAGGCTCCGGGCTGGAGAGGATTTCTAAGATGGCTGCTGCCTCCCCACATGCTGCAAAGCCTGCAAGGCCTGCATGCTCTGCTACTTCCTCCACCTCAAGCAGAAGAAGCTCCATGGAGACTGCGGGCAATGTGGAAATGGTAAGCCCTGATAACCAGCCTGTCACAAAGGAGGAGATGAAATCCCTCTTTGCAGTTTTCAGGAAATCTCTGCAAAATGATATAAAGAGTATGTTGGCATAGCTGAAGGGGGAAGTTGGAGCCATAGGGAACCACACAGATCATTTGGAGAACAAAATGGAGTAGTTAACAGGGTCCCACGATGCCTTGATAGATGAGCATGAGGAGCTTAAAACTGAAGTCCGCAAGTTAACATCTAAAATGCTGGACCTGGAGGACAGATCCAGGAGAAACAATGTTAGAATACCGGAAGAAGTACATGACAAAGATTTGCTCCCCCTGTTACAGGACTTTATTCAAGCTGTTGTGCCTGAAGCAGAAGGGAGAGATATCTTAGTGGACCGAATCCACAGAATCCCTAAGCCTCAAGGACTTAACCCTTCGATTCCCAGAGATACTATTGCCCGCATTCACTTCTATAAAACAAAGGAGGCCTTCCTGCTGGGTTTAAAAAAGAAACCTTCCCTGCCAGGCAGATTTGCTCGCCTTTCGGTGTTCCCAGATCTCTCAGCTGGCACACTTGCGAGGAGGAGAGAATTCACCCCTTTTACAAAGATTCTACGAGATAAAGGCATTATATATCGTTGGGGTTTCCCTATCAAGCTCATTGTCAGTAAAGATGGTAATACTCGGGTTTGCTTCTCTACTGCGCAACTTGGGAAAGAGTTTGAGAACTGGGATATTCCACCCCCTCCGCCATCTGCCAAGGAAAAGATTCACCACAAAACAGGAGAATTAACCCTGAATGGTTTAAAGCTTGAAGTTCCCATAACTTTTGCCTTTTGAGGTTGTGATCTCCATTTTTCTGGACTTTTTCTGTTTCTGGAGAGGGTGCTGGCTGCTAAATTTTGTGGCCACTTCCAACCCACCTGCAGTTCCTGCCCCACGAGCGTCTTTTTTTCGCTCTTACTGTTCTGACTGCTTGTCAGTCCTTGTGTAGCTCCATCATGTTATGTGAGGAGCAACCTGTTTCTCAGTTTTTCTTTAATTGTTATGTCATGTTATTTGTTAATAGGTCTTGCCTATTTATACCTTTTCTTTCTGAGGGGTTAATCCAAAGGAAGCAGATTCTCGGCTATCACAGCCACTTTTCGCCTTACATACCATGTGCTTAAAGGTATTGTCTCTAAATGTAAAGGGATTAAATTCTCCGCATAAAAGATCATGGGTCTGGAAGGAGGCAAGGAAGGTGAGTAGTGATGTTTTGTGCATTCAAGAATCATATTTATTTGCCCAGGATAATGGTAGAATGAAAAATGTTAATTATCCTCATCAGTTTTTTGCCAATAATGTCCACAAAAGGGCGGGTGTGGGAATCCTCATTAACCCCTTCACGACCTTTGACGGATCTATCCGTCATGGAGCGTGTCACGTTAAGCCCCGCCCCCTGCCGCAGGCCGGTGGCGATCAGCACACATATCAGCTGTTTTCAACATGTGTAATCGCTTCCACTCGCAACAAAGTCTGGCAGCGAGATCTATATGCAAGCGGCCATGATTTTTACTTACCGCCGCCCCCACCGGAAGTCACGTGCGTGATCACGTGACTTTCGGTGGTTGCCATGGCAGCTCAGGGTCATGTGATGACTAGAGTTGAGCGCGGTTCGTGGTTCTCCAGTTCGCGGCTCGAGTGATTTTGGGGGCTGTTCTAGATCGAACTAGAACTCGAGCTTTTTTGCAAAAGCTCGATAGTTCTAGATACGTTCGAGAACGGTTCTAGCAGCAAAAACCCAGCTAATTCCTAGCTGGCTTTCCACTGTAATAGTGAAAGTCACTCTGTGACTCACACTATTATGACATTTCAGTGTATAGTGTGCGGGAACAGCGCATTCAGATCACTGCTGTATGTATAATGGCGATCGCCATTTTTTTTTTTTTCCTTGTCTTCCTTCCCTAAGCGCGCGTGTGTAGTGGGGCGGGCCAGCATGTCAGCCAATCCCAGACACACACACAGCTAAGTGGACTTTTAGCCAGAGAAGCAACGGCATGTGTGATAGGATGTCCATGTCACATGTCCCTGCATTATAAAACCGGACATTTTCCTCCAGCACGCCATTATCTGCCTTCTGCGTCCTTGGTGTCAGACATCACTGGCGCAGCTCCTATCGCCGATACTGCTGTATACGCTCCATACACAGCGCTGGACAGCTTAGGGATAGCACTTTCTATCAGTCCTTTTAAGGGCTCGCACCGGCAGGGTCAGAGCCATAGGTGACAGAGTTTAAAACAGAGTTTAACAGCTACACAAGATGACAGTGTCTGTGTAGCTAAGGTCAGGGATTTCCTCGCTGCATTTCCCCATTAGGAGGGATAGAAAGGCAGGCTTCCTTTCCTCTACCCAGAGACCCACAACCCTGCCACTGTACCCTCCTGCCTTTTGCACACTCCAACTCATTGTTACTAAGCCATTATACTAGCAAACACTGAGTGAACTTAGTGGCATCCTAAACGTGGCTATTGGACTTCTGTATAGTCCCAGTAGTGAAAAGATATTTGCAGCACTTCTGGCTGCATTGCACACTCAAACTCATTATAACTAAGCCATTATACTAGCAAACACTGAGTGAACTTAGTGGCATCCTAAACGTGGCTATTGGACTTCTGTATAGTCCCAGTAGTGCAAAGATATTTACAAACACGATCAAAGTCCAAAAGGGAAAGTACAGTGAATACATTATATCACCCACAGTGGTTATAATTCCCTTAGTATAGGATTAATTAGCCGGAAAAACTCCATCTATACAATTCAACAAGGAATGTGTATCAAACACACACACACACACAGGAGTACTTGTTCCATAAAATATAACAATCTTTATTAGAATCATAGAATTATACATATATGTAAATTAAAATACATTTATTCATGAATTTATACAGGTATAAGGAGGACTTCTACTAGCAATCACCCCCCACATCAGTATACGTATGGGCCCAATCAATAAATATAGTCTGCATGATTTATAATAGCAGCAATGAGCAAATAGATCTCCCAATTCAAAAAATGAACCAAGTCAATAAGTCTGCTGCATATGTGTCGCCCGGGGACCAGGGGGTACTCAGATCCGGGCCACGGGGTCACTTCTGTGGGTATCACGGTGGCGTGACCTGGTCTGTGATCCCAGGCTCCACAGTAAAAGGGGATTTGGTAAGGGAGATTGTTCGTGACGCCACCCACGGTTGTGGTGATTGTATGGACACCACCGCTGCTCTTTATGGGGATCCCGGGAGCGGTGACAGGGAGCAGCTGAGTTGGTGATTCTCCCCTCCGTGGGTAGGGGGTTGGTTGTCCCGGGGCCCGGTGATGGGGTAAGCAGGGAGCAGGGCGCAGTGCTGCGGTGCAGTGCCCGAGGGCACGGGCGTACTCACAAGTAATTCACACGGAGTCACTGGTAAACTAGGAATTGCCGGTGTCCGCAGCCTTTGGTACGGGGGTGTTAGTGTCCCACACACGGTGCAGCAGCTCCTGTTCTTTCCCTGCAGCCAGGTGCCTTTCTCTCCACTCTCCTCCTCTTTCTCCTCAGCCGGGAACGGGGAATCCACTCCCCTGTAGTGATCCGGGTCACTCTAGGTACCGAGGGGCCACTACCCTGCTCGGGCTACCTCTGGCCCCTTCCTCACTACGGCCTGTCCCGGCCCTCTCGGAGCACGCTTCACTTTCAGCCTGGGAGCTACAACTCCAGACTTCTCTTCTCTCTGTCTCTCCAAACACTCTGCTCCAGCCCCTCCCCTCTGCTCTGCTTTTCTCTTACCCTGGGGGATGTGCTTTGTCGTGCTGCACTGGTGTGAGATCAGATTTCCAAGGAGGATTAACTCTTTCTGTGACAACCTGGCTTTGCCAGGGCGTCACACATATATATAGAAAAAAAAGAGTAGAGCTCCTAAACTGACCAAGGGTAGCTATCAAATTATACAAGAATTGTAATAAGGTCATTTAAAGCTTACCCATATTTTGGATAGAACGGAGCAGCGGGCACACACAGTGGGGGGAAGAAAGGCAGCTCCCAGTCCCGAACGCGTATCGCTGTTGCTTCCTCAGCAGGCTGGAGGCAGGGGCGGAAGTGCGTTCATTCCCTGAACGTAAGGCTAAATACCCATAGTGTATTCATTAGTCCGCAGGTGATGTGCGCACGTCATGATGGCGCGCGCGCAGTGAGCAGCTCCTGGTCGTTGTGGCAACATACCGCAGCTCTCCAGCCTTAGTGCCCACGCCCAGGGAGAAATCCCCTGATGACGTCAACGGGCATGCGCATTAGGCATAGGGAGGCCGCGGAGTGTATGCACCCGGAAAGAACCATCAGAGAGCGCGCGCACAAACCAGCGCACATCACCGAAGGACACAGAAGCAGAAACACCAAAGGATCATATAGGTGCGCTTAGATATGCTAGGTCCACTGTACCCAGATGTACCCATAAAAGGATACGTGTCTATTGAATAAACATATCAAGGATCATTCCATAGATAGAAAGGCACATTATCTCTGAACATATTAGGTGAGTGTGACCCCGTTCATGTGACACACAGAGCTCCCCATTCAAGGAAACAATGCAATTTCATTGTATACAAAAAATTGCATCTCCAATGTGCGCGTGCATCAATGCATATGCACATATGCAGATACGAATACTTCAAAAAGAGGGGAGGGGGGGCCACTCTGCGTATACATGAACAAGGCTGCACAACCCCATAAACTATAGCGTAAAGAAACCCAACTCCCAAAAAGATGATTCGTTGTGACATGATTATTTAATGGTACACACAGAATCTCATAACTATTTCCATTTTTAATAGCTGATAAATATACATCTAAGTATGACCAATGATAAATATACAAAATCATATCACTCGCAACCCATAAAGTACAAATCATCAGAAAAGGGCATTACTTTTGGTCATCATACAGTAAAGAGAATAATAGCCAGCCTATAAGCCATCAAAAATCAAATATTTTCATTCAACAATGATAATACAATCGATATGTCCTCCAAAAAATAGACAAGGGTCAACATCAACAGATGGTGTTTCAGTGGATCTCAGCTTCATAGAACCATAAGGGTACAAATCCATATGATGAAGAATCACTATTAAAAACAGAGAATAAAACAAAACACAATTAAAATTGAATCATAAAACACCATAATTATCATATTACTCCAGATTTTTTATAGGAAAGATGCGAAGCTGAGTTTCTCATTAAGCCCATTTGGTGTCATGGTACCTAGGGTGACTATCCATCGACATTCCAATTGTGCTAATTGTTTCTTTAAGTCACCCCCTCTAATACCACAGTGCAAGATGTCAATGCCCTTTAGTTTCAGACCTGATGCATCACAACCATGAACGGTCTTAAAATGTCTGGGGATTGTCCTAAGGGTTGTGTCATCAATAACCTGCCTCGAGTTGATGATGTCTCGAACGTGTTCCCTTGTCCTTACCCGAAGCTGTCTTGACGTGAGTCCAACATACAGCTTCGAGCAAGGACACGTGGCGAGATATATGACAAAGGAACTCTTGCAGGTTATGTATCTTTGGATCTTAAAATGTTTCTTACCGTCTGCCGACCGGAAGTCAGTGCCCTGGACTAAGTTGTTACTCTTACAAGCCAAGCATTCTCCGCAAGTAAAACAGCCTTTTCTCCTGATAGGTTGTTGTGTAAAAAATGGATTGGTCACCTCAGCCACATAATGACTGTCAACAAGAATGTCCTTGAGATTTCTCCCACGACGAGGCGTCATCAAGGGAATCTCTGAGACATTTTTGGCTAGGATTTTATCGCTCTTTAAGATTGTCCAATGCTTATTCAAGCAGTCTCTCATCCTATTCCATTGACAGTTGAACGTGGATAAAAACCTAATCTCATTCTTCTGATTTTTTGATTTTCTGGATTCGGCTGTCTTAAATAATAAATGCTCTCTTGGAGTATGCCTGACTCTAAAGTATCCCCTCTTTATATCACGGTTGCTATATCCCCTCTGTTGAAATCTTGCCCTCAGGTCCTGTGACTGTTTTTCAAAATTGAGGTCTGTGGAGCAGACACGCCTAACCCTCAAAAATTGCCCCGTCAGGACGGCCCTAATCGTGGACTTAGTGTGGGCCGATGTCGCATGCAACAAAGAATTCACGGAAGTATCCTTCCGATGAATATCAGTGTGCAAAGCGCCATCAGCCCCCACTTCAAAATGAATATCTAAAAAATCAATCTGTTTTTGGCTTGCAATATAAGTAAGTTTAATGTTTAAATCATTCTTGTTCAAATAAATCATAAATTCATCCAGCAGAGACGCAGCACCTTGCCACAGGAACAGCACGTCATCGATATATCTATGCCAACATATCACATGTTGGGAGAAGAGGCCATCCTCATGGAACAACCCCCTCTCCCACATGCCCAAAAATAAATTTGCATATGACGGCGCACATGCCGCCCCCATGGCGGTGCCACGCCTCTGCAGGTAAAAACGGTCTTTAAACAAAAATGCGTTATGAGTCAAAATAAAATCCAGTAGTTCTAAACCAAGTCCATGAGTAGGCCCATCCAGACGGCTGCCATCAAGAAAGAGGCGTGCCGCCTCCAGACCATCCCGATGTGCTATACACGTGTAGAGGGACTCCACATCCGCCGCCACCAACCACATATCAGGCTCGATGTGGAGCCCCTCCATCTTTGTCAGCACATTAGTAGTGTCACGTAAGTATGAGGGCAGATCTTGTACCAGGGGATTTAGATGAAATTCCACAAACTTACAGATGGGGTCACAGATGCCACCAATCCCCGAGACGATAGGACGTCCAGGGGGATTGGTGGCATCCTTGTGGACTTTCGGCAGCAAGTAAAATGTTGGTACCTTGGGGTGTCTAACTGTTAAGCCATCCATTACTTTTTTAGGGATAATTCCCTGTACAAAGGCCCTATCCAAAATCTCCTGCAATTCCAAATTGAATTCAGGAATAGGATTATGACTCAACTTATGATATGTTGCCCTGTTGCTCAATTGGCGAAATGCCTCACGTTCATATAAAGTTGTGGGCCAGATGACCACATTTCCCCCCTTGTCGGCACTTTTGATCACAATATCTTTAACCTCTCTCAGTTCTCTTAAGGCCCTACGTTGTTCCTTAGAGAGGTTGTCTCTATGGTTAAATCTTGAAATTTTACCAAAGTCTTCCAGGACCAATTTTGTAAAAATTTCGATTTGTGAACATACCGACAGGGGGGGAAAAGCAGTTGATCTGGGCAGCAGGGCAACTGGACACCTCTGCACAGGGTCTGTTGTCTGTTCCATCAATAGTTCCTCTAGAGTGTGGATGGCCTCTTGTTCAGCTTCAGTCAGACATACCCCAGGGACCTCCCTCTTGCAATGTAACTTCCTCAATATTAATTTCCGTGAGAAAAGGAAAAGATCCTTAACTGCCGTAAAGTAATCAAAAGAGTTATTAGGCACAAATGTTAGGCCCAACCTTAAGACCTGTAATTGGGCCTCAGAAAGAGTGTGTGATGAAAGGTTGATTACCTCAAGTTGGCCTTGTTTTCTTTTGGTCTCTTGTACCACCCCAGGAGATATATTTTTCCTTTTGGCAGAACCTTTTCCCTTATTGGGCTTAGAGGTTTCCTTAGGTCCCCCTCTATAGAAGTTGAAGAGGTTTTGTCCACTTTTGATGCCCTCAGTATCAGATCCCTCGCCAGAAGTGGCTGAGGAGAAAGATTGATACCTTGATGAAAAAGGGGCAATTTCTTACTCCTCCATCTGTAAATCTGGTTATTCTGTTGGTCTGTCAGGTCCCTTTGAAATTTTTTGGTTTTGGCTATTCTTAGTTCACCCTCCCACTTAGTGAGGTCACTCTCAATGTCGGAATTCAGTTTTGCCAGTTCCGTGGGACTTAGTTCTTTTTTAAGGAAATCTTGAATTGATTCGATCTCTTTCTCAAGTTCCTTAATAGTCTGGTCATTAAATTTAATCAATAATTCCATACATTTTCTGGAACATAAACTGGCACTTTCTTCCCATCCTTTTCTGAACCACTCCTCCTCCACAGAAAAGGATGGGAATACTTGAATCCGTAGGCTACGTGGAATGAGACCCTTTATTACATATTTTTCAAGAAATCCTTTGTTCCACCATATTCTGGTGCGTCTATGGAGTAATGACTTCAGATGGCTAATCTGGGTCAGGTGGTCTTTCTGATTCAAATTAAAACACCCATTGGAGTCCTCCTTGAATACCTCGTTAATTTGGCAGAGCCATGATTGATCTCGAGCTCTGTAATCCATGTCTCTAAGATCACTAGCTGTGAAAAACACAGATACAGTCAATACAAACACGATCAAAGACCAAAAGGGAAAGTACAGTGAATACATTATATCACCCACAGTGGTTATAATTCCCTTAGTATAGGATTAATTAGCCGGAAAAACTCCATCTATACAATTCAACAACGTCATCGGGGGATTTCTCCCTGGGCGTGCGCACTAAGGCTGGAGAGCTGCGGTATGTTGCCACAACGACCGGGAGCTGCTCACTGCGCGCGCGCCATCATGACGTGCGCACATCACCTGCGGACTAATGAATACACTATGGGTATTTAGCCTTACGTTCAGGGAATGAACGCACTTCCGCCCCTGCCTCCAGCCTGCTGAGGAAGCAACAGCGATACGCGTTCGGGACTGGGAGCTGCCTTTCTTCCCCCCACTGTGTGTGCCCGCTGCTCCGTTCTATCCAAAATATGGGTAAGCTTTAAATGACCTTATTACAATTCTTGTATAATTTGATAGCTACCCTTGGTCAGTTTAGGAGCTCTACTCTTTTTTCTATATATATGCAGCAGACTTATTGACTTGGTTCATTTTTTGAATTGGGAGATCTATTTGCTCATTGCTGCCATTATAAATCATGCAGACTATATTTATTGATTGGGCCCATACGTATACTGATGTGGGGGGTGATTGCTAGTAGAAGTCCTCCTTATACCTGTATAAATTGATGAATAAATGTATTTTAATTTACATATATGTATAATTCTATGATTCTAATAAAGATTGTTATATTTTATGGAAAAAGTACTCCTGTGTGTGTGTGTGTGTTTGATACACATTCCTTGTTGAAGTGCAAAGATATTTGCAGCACGTCTGGCTGCATTGCACACTCAAACTCATTATAACTAAGCCCTTATACTAGCAAACACTGAGTGAACCTAGTGGCATCCTAAAAGTGGCTGTTGTATTTCATTATTGTCCCACTGGTGCCAAGCTATTTGTAGCACCTGTGCATGACACCCTCCTGCTCTGTTTTTAATAAGCTATAATGATAGCAAAAAATACTGCCATTTAGTGGCATTATAGAACTGGATGTTGTATTTCATTATTGTCCCACTGGTGCCAAGCTATTTCTAGCACCTGTGCAGGACACCCTCATGCACATTTTGCTACGCTAATGTTATAGCAAACTCAGGGAATTCATTGCTGCATTTGATAATTCGGAGGGATAGAAAGCGAGGCTTCCTTTAGCTTTTCCTTCTGTTCATAGACAGCATCTACAAGTCCACACCCGAAGAGCAATTTCTCCTCCACGTGTAAGTGTGGAGAGGCAGCTAGTGCGCATGCGTGTGCCGATTTACCCCAGCCGCAGCCTAACTCCAGTGTTTCGCCTAGTGAGTATGCTCAGCCTGACTGTGCCATTCCTGAGGCTAAGTCTTCATTTCGGGCTACAGCGCATGCTCCCACACTTAGTGCGAAAAGCCTCTTTGTACAGGTACTTGCATTCCGTGCCGGGTCTAAGTCCTGTTTTGTGCCTAGACACCATGCTAAAGCTGATAGTCTTTTTTCAGAGACTGTATTTCATGCAACTGACCATGCTCAGGCACTTACTGCATCAGAGACTAGGTCCGGTAATGAACTCTTTGGACCTGCCCCTGATGTGGGGGGCCCATATAGACCACAGGGCATCAGGTGTCCTGACGATGTGGCCAGGCCACTCCCAAATGGTTTGCAGAGGCCCGCCCCTATGACTTGTCACCTCATTATTGATGGTCAGACGATGACTGGTGAGGTGTTTGTGTCGTGACAGCCATGAGGTCATTATTGAAGTTGCGGTTCCAAATAGGACGCTAGTTATGCCACTCATGACGTGTCACTCTGCTTTTGTCTCCAGGAGGTGCATTGTGGTCCACCCTGGTTTGGGGCGGACCCAGGTTATAAAACGGGCTGGAGCCAACAAGGAGGTGTGCAGTCTTCTATTATGCTCCGAAAGAGCACACCTCCATGTGTTGAACCCATTGCGGCTTTAGGCCAGAGGTAGGCAGGGATAGGGCGTCGATGCAGGCCGCCACCACAGTTGGTAACGCAGAACGGTTAAGACCAGCTCCTGTCCTACAAGTCCTGCTTGTGCAGCCCAGTGGCATTAACAGGCCTGCTGCTGATGATGCGCCTGCTGTCCACAGGTGTGGCCCCAATGCACACAGTCAGCGTACTGAATGGCCCCTGTGATGTTAACAGGGAGTTCCTGGGCTGGGTGGGTGTGTGGACCCTGTGACGCTAACAGGGCTCCCACTCTCAAGATCCGATTGGCGTCTAACTCGGTTCAGGCAACTATTAGTTTCATAGCCACACAGATCTGTATCCTCCACCTAACCTTCCAGTTGCCAACCTCTCCTTTTCCATCTGGGAGCACGGTGGACATTGACTGCTGATGGGGATATATACCTTTCTCTTTCTTTTCTTATTAATTTTCGTTATATAGCGGTAACATAGTATATACCACCTTATCCAAATCTGCCAGTCCCACCGTAACAGATGGTGTTTCTTCATCAAATGTTACTTTTGCTTAACCAACAAACCCACGGACAAAAACTTTTTTCCCCTTTCCAACACACCTGTTCCCCTTTCCACCAGCATCTGTCCTTTTTCAACTCATTTGGTATATGACCAAAAGTGCAACTCTGCAGGGACACCGTACTCAATGCCGTCTCAGCACAGCAGCCAGCCCTCGGTCCCTCAGATGTGGACAAGTAAAAGACCATTTCCTCCTATCCATGACAAAGCGTTGCGATTCACTCTGTGCAGCACTGGTGTTTACTGATAAAAGCAGATCTAAGAATCCGTACCACCTTCTGCATATACTTCTGTATACGTGCGTCCCTTTCTATGGCAGGAATTATTTAGCCAAATTTGGTCTTGTACCGAGGATCTAACAGTGTGGCAACCCAGTAGTTAGCATTACTTCGAATTCGTACAATCCAAGGGTCATGTTGTAGATAGTGCAGCAAGAAGGCGCTCATGTGTCTTGTGCATCCAGGAGGACCAAGTCCTTGGTTTGTTGGTGGCAGAGAGGTGAGAATCGTGCCTCCTTCCTCTGCCCTCTTCCCCCAACCTCGCACAACCGAAATGTGAGCAAGCTCTCACTCATCTGCTGAGTCTTCCATGCCCATCGCAAGTTCATCCTCCATTTCTTCATGGGCTCCTGCACCTTCCTCAACAATTTTTGCTGATACTATGCGCCCTTGTTAATCCCTATCCCCCACCATGACTGCCGCCTAGGTGCCGCTCACCGTATGGACCTTGTACATCTTATTATCCCTTCTGCATATGACTCCTCCTGTACTTCCTCCCCTTCCTCTTGGACCAACACCTGACTCCGAATAATGCTTACAGTGTGCTCCATCTTGTAGATGACCAGAATTGTCACGCTGAGAATGGCATCGCCAGTGCTAAACATCTTCATCGACATTTGTAAACTGTGTAGAAGGGTGCATAGGTCCTTGATATGACACCACTCCAGCAGCGTGATCTGCACCACCTCTGGATCAAGTTAGCCCAGGGTATACGTCATACCGTATTTCAGCAGGGCTCTGCGGTGCTGCCACAGACGCTGCAACATGTGCAGATTCCAATTCCTGCGTGTCGGAACATCGCATTTCCGGCGTTTAACCACCAGACCCTAAGACTTGAGGAGCGATGAAAGTTGTTGAGCTGCTGGGTGCGAAGGATGAAAGTGAGTACATAGCGAGCGTGCCCGCTGCACAAGGCCATGTAGGCCGGGATGGTATTTTAAAAATTGCTGGAGAATCAGATTCAACACGTGAGCCATACAAGGCACGTGTGTCACATTGCCCTGACGAAGGGCCGCAGACAGGTTTGCATCATTGCCGCACACGGCTGTTAAGTCACCAACGTAGTCCACTCAATCAATTTGTACTCCGGTCGCCAGGTGACAACGTGTTCCTTTCGTGCATAGTGCTGATGATGGGAAAGGAGTCGATGCCAGCGGCGCAGGTGGACGCAGGTTATGCTCACCCACTGGGCTGCGTTACCTTGACAGATACAGAACCACAGGCTGAATGTAGGTGGTGGGTATCTCACAGATGAAGTACCATCATTCAGCTACAACCAATGGGAAGCCACCACACCCTTTTTTTGGCCCCTCCTGTCTGCAGACCACTGCCAGACAAAGCTATGAACCTCTTGTTACTGTTACCCCCAGTTCAGTTTTATGAGTTTGTGTGCTTGTTACCTGACTACTTTTCCTGCTTGCTGTTTATGTACCTCGTTGGCCGATCCGCATTTCACCTCTGCTTGTTTTCTGATTAAGTCCTGGCCATCCCATTCTGTTCCTCTTCCTCAATTAATGTTTTTGACCCTGCATGACTAGTATTCTCTGGAACTGCAGCCTTCCACAGGTATTGATCAACTTGGGCCCTGTGTAATTCCAAATCACTGTATAGGGGTTAAAGGGTTTCAGGGTTCTGGGTGTCCAGCTTGGTGAGTGGCTTTCCTCTAGCCTATCCTTTACAGCCCATCTGAGTGTGTCGATCCAGGCAGGCGTTACACCGTGCCCTCTGCAGAAGGCCATGTAGGCCGGGATAGTGTTTTAAAAATTGCTGGACAACCAGGTTCAACACGTGAGCCATACAAGGCACGTGTGCCACATTGCCCTGAAGAAGGGTCGCAGACTGGTTTGCATCATTTTCGCACCCGACCTTCCCTGGCTGCTGGTTGAGTGGAGACAACCATTGATGAAACTCGGTCTCACTCTCCAGAGCTAACCGTCCACAATTCCTCAGCGGTGTCTCACATTTCCCCTACATTTCAAAGTAAACATTTGACCGCCTGATGGCCTTGAGCTCTGCTGCCAGCATAGTAAGGAGGTGTGTGGGATTCCTTGGGCGCAGTTACAACGCGGGTGGCCTGACCACACAGGGTTTGGGCCGAGGTGGAGGACCCACACTAGGTTGAGGAGGCAGAAGCAGTTGAGGAACTTGTACATACAGATGAAGGATTGACACACAAGTCGTGTGGACGGCAAGACTTGTACAGCAAACCCTTCTCCATCTCTCACCATAGTTACCCAGTGCCCAGTCAGCAACATGTAACTGTCCTGTCCATGCTTACTGGTCCAAGTATCTGTGGTGAAATGCACCCTGTCACACACAGAGTTTCTCAAGGAATCGGTGAGGTTGTGTGCGACCTGCTGTGGTAGCGCGGGCACGCCTTTCTTGGAGAAGGAGTGACGACTGGCCATCGGCTCTTGGGGCACTGCAATGGGCATAAGGTCTTGAAAATCCTCGGTCTCAAAAGGGTGTAAATGCAGCCTTTCTGTTGCCAACAAGTTGCAGATGATGAAACTCAACCTCTTAGGCATGTCATGCCCTTCGAAAATCATGTAAAACATAGCGAGGGGACTCCAACCACAGTCTCCCTCGTTGCCACTAATTGAGCCACACACACCCCACTTGACTGGCATCAGTTGACCCCCCTTTTGAAAAAGAAAAAGATGCTTTGCATGAAGCACTCTCAAAAATACGCGTGCCTTTCGCCTCCCCTGGCTGACCCAGGGGAAGAAAAGTCCTCTGAGAGCCATGACTTGTTCATCTTGGTTCTTTTAGAAACACAGCGAGGGGACTCCAACCACAGTCTCCCTCGTTGCCACTAATTGGGCCACACACACCCCACTTGACTGGCATCAGTTGATCCCCCTTTTGAAAAAGAAAAAGATGCTTTGCATGAAGCACTCTCAAAAATACGCGTGCCTTTCGCCTCCCCTGGCTGACCCAGGGGAAGAAAAGTCCTCTGAGAGCCATGACTTGTTCATCTTGGTTCTTTTAGAAACACAGCGAGGGGACTCCAACCACAGTCTCCCTCGTTGCCACTAATTGGGCCACACACACCCCACTTGACTGGCATCAGTTGACCCCCCTTTTGAAAAAGAAAAAGATGCTTTGCATGAAGCGCTCTCAAAAATACGCGTGCCTTTCCCGTCCCCTGGATGACCCAGGGGAAGAAAAGTCCTCTGAGAGCCATGACTTGTTCATCTTGGTTCTTTTAGAAACACAGCGAGGGGACTCCAACAACAGTCTCCCTCGTTG
Source organism: Anomaloglossus baeobatrachus (assembly GCF_048569485.1). Lineage (NCBI taxonomy): Eukaryota > Metazoa > Chordata > Amphibia > Anura > Aromobatidae > Anomaloglossus > Anomaloglossus baeobatrachus. Next base: position 117,318,086 of record NC_134356.1, on the reverse strand, counting down.
CCACTAATTGGGCCACACACACCCCACTTGACTGGCATCAGTTGACCCCCCTTTTGAAAAAGAAAAAGATGCTTTGCATGAAGCACTCTCAAAAATACGCGTGCCTTTCGCCTCCCCTGGCTGACCCAGGGGAAGAAAAGTCCTCTGAGAGCCATGACTTGTTCATCTTGGTTCTTTTAGAAACACAGCGAGAGGACTCCAACCACAGTCTCCCTCGTTGCCACTAATTGGGCCACACACACCCCACTTGACTGGCATCAGTTGACCCCTCTTCTGAAAAAGAAAAAGATGCTTTGCATGAAGCACTCTCAAAAATACGCATGCCTTTCGCCTCCCCTGGCTGACCTAGGGGAAGAAAAGTCCTCTGAGAGCCATGACTTGTTCATCTTGGTTCTTTTAGAATCACAGCGAGGGGACTCCAACCACAGTCTCCCTCGTTGCCACTAATTGGGCCACACACACCCCACTTGACTGGCATCAGTTGACCCCCATTTTGAAAAAGAAAAAGATGCTTTGCATGAAGCACTCTCAAAAATACGCGTGCCTTTCCCGTCCCCTGGCTGACCCAGGGGAAGAAAAGTCCTCTGAGAGCCATGACTTGTTCATCTTGGTGCTTTTAGAAACACAGCGAGGGGACTCCAACCACAGTCTCCCCCGTTGCCACTAATTGGGCCACACACACCCCACTTGACTGGCATCAGTTGACCCCCCTTTTGAAAAAGAATAAGATGCTTTGCATGAAGCAATCTCAAAAATACGCGTGCCTTTCCCGTCCCCTGGATGACCCAGGGGAAGAAAAGTCCTCTGAGAGCCATGTCCACATTGTCAGTGGACAGACACGTGTGCTTATCTGCCAGCAGACCCCCAGCAGCACTGAAGACAGGTTCCGAGAGAACGCTGGCTGCAGGACACGACAAGATCCCCAAGGCGTACATGGCAAGCTCAGGCAATTTATCCAGATTGGAAGCCTAAAATGAGCAGGGCTCAAGTTGCACAGTAATGGCATCGATATTTCCTTGCATATACTCATATATCTGTGTCTCCTCCTCTTTTTCCTTGTCCTGCTCTTTTGTTTTCGCATGAGTATATGTCTTTGTCACTTTCCCATGTGTTTGTGTTGTGTTGTGAGTTGTTTGTCACCTTTTGGACACCTTTGAGGGTGTTTTCTAGGTGTTTTTATGTGTTTGTGATTGCCTGCCATTGTTTCCTATGCAGTTCGAGTTCGGTTCGTCGAACGTTCGACGAACCGAACTCGAACGGGAGCTCCGTTCGGCGAGCCGACCTCGAGCCGAACCACGACCGGTTCGCTCATCTCTAGTGATGACGCCTGCAGCTATGACGTTTCACTTTCGTTTTCACCCGGCCCCGAGCCCAATGAAACAGGAAGTGACCGTATCTGCTGTTTATAGCTGTGTAGCTGTGATCAGCAGATAGATCAGAGCGATCGGATTGCTGATCGCTATAGCCCCCTAGGGAGGCTAGTAAAATAAAAAAAAAAGTAAAAAAAACCTAAAAGTTCAAATCCTTTCACCCCTTTGAAAATTAAAGGGTTAAAAAAAAAATAAATATACACATATTTGGTATCGCCGCGTTCAGAAATGCCCGATCTATCAAAATATAAAATCAATTAATCTGATTGGTAAACGGCGTAGTGGCAAAAAAATTCCAAACGCCAAAATTACGTTTTTTGGTCGCCGCATGTTTTTGCAAAATGCAATAACAGGCGATCAAAACGTAGCATCTGCGCAAAAATGGTACCATTAAAAATGTCAGCTCGAGACGCAAAAAATAAGCAGTCACTGAGCCATAGATCCAGAAAAATGAGAACGCTATGTGTTTCAGAAAATGGCGCAAAACGTGCGCCACTTTTATTGGACAAACTTGTGAATTTTTTTAACCCCTTAGATACAAGTAAACCTATACATGTTTGGTGTCTACAAACTCGCACCGACCTGAGGCATCATGCCCATACATCAGTTTTACCATATAGTGAGCACGGTGAATAAAACATCCCAAAAATTTTGTGCGATCACACTTTTTTTGCAGTTTTTCCACACTTGGAATTTTTTTGCTGTTTTCCAGTACACTATATGGTAAAACCTATGGTTTCCTTTAAAAGTACAACTCATCCCGTAAAAAACAAGCCCTCAGATGGCAAGATTGACAGAAAAATAAAAAAGTTACGGCTCTCGGAAGCAGGGGAGCAAAAAACAAAAACGCAAAAACGGAAAGTGCCCGGGGGCTGAAGGGGTTAAAAGCTCTGTAGCCTTCCAGCTTGAGAGGGTGGTGGGGGATATTGAGGGGAGATATGTCATTTCAATCTGTCTACTAAACAATGAGCAATTCACTATTGCTTCAGTGTACACCCCCAATGTGGGCCAATTAAAATTCATACGTAAATTTTTGGAGACTTTTAGGAGTGGCAAAGGGTTTCTCGGTGATATGCGGAGACTTTAATGTCCCTATGTGTAAATCCTAGATTGTTCCCACCAAGCCCCGGCCAGACAAGAGATAGGCCACCTGATCCGTGAGTTTCGTTTTCATGATATATGGCGATATGCTCATGCAGGAGCGAGAGACTACTCTTTTCACTCCCTAAGGTTTAATACCTACTCTAGAATAGATTATATTTTAGTAGATTATTCGTTACTGTTGGGTTGTGACCAGATCAACATTGGCCCCATTACGTGGTCAGACCACGCACCCGTTATTGAGACCGACCTTAAATCAGTAAGAGGGAGCTTAGCAACCTAATAAACCTACACAGAAAAACTCCACAAGAAATTTTTAATAAAAAATAGTTATCTTTATTAACAAACTTCAATAAAATCAGATTAAAATTCAAAGGAAAAGTAAACACAAAAATACCATGATCCAAGCGGTAATTAAATAGCAGAAAATGTTCTTGAAATTAACACCCAGAATAATTCACATAAATAATGCAATATGATGCAATAATTAATAATACCACAAGGTGGCAGAAATTATATGCAAAGTTAAACATACAATGCATTAATTCCTAATGCCACAAGGTGGCAGTATATACCCAGGACATGCAAATGTCTATAAGAAATGCAATATGATGCAATAATTAATAATACCACAGGGTGGCAGTCTATATCTAGTTGCATACAAAGTTCTACATACACTGCATTAAATCCTAATGCCACAAGGTGGCAGTATATATATATATATATATATATATATATATATATATAGATAGATAGATAGATAGATAGATAGATATACCCAGTCTACGCAATATGTCTAAAGAAATGGTCTATATCAGTGATGGCGACCCTATGGCACGCGTGCTGTCGCCTGCTCCTGCCGCTTTGATCTGCTGGTGCAGTCGCGCCGGCAGATCAAAGCTGTGTTGGAGCAGAGGAGACATTTCTCCTCGCTCTGACACTCCTCCTCCCCAGGCTGCAGGTGTGTTGCCTAGGAGACGGAGGAGCGTTAGTGAGCGACGCCGGCGTAATGAGGTCTTCTGGCCGCTTGGCAACTGAGGACTCAGCGGCGCGCAGCGGGGGAGCGTGTGCAGGAAGGTGAGTTGTGTGTTGTGGTTTTTTTTTTTATAACTCGTGTGCGGCTGTGCCAAGGTGGGGATGGGGGGGCCAGTGCCAGCATGGGGTGGGGGAGAACACACATGTCAGCATGGGGTGGGGGAGGGGGAACACACATGCCAGCATGGGGTGGGGGTGGGGGAGGAGGAACACACATGCCAGCATGGGTAGGGGTGGGGGAACACACATGCCAGCATGGGAGGGGGAACACACATGCCAGCATGGAGTGGGGGGGAAAACACACATGCCAGCATGTGGTGGGGGAGGGAAACACACATGCCAGCATGGGGTGGGGGGTAGAAACACACATGCCAGCATGGGGGAGGAGAAACACACATGCCAGCATGGGGTGGGGGAGAAACACACATGCCAGCATGGGGGGGGGGGAGAAACACACATGCCAGCATGGGGTGGGGGGGAGAATGCACGTGCCAGCATGGGGGGGGAGAAACACACATGCCAGCATGGGGGGGGAGAAACACACATGCCACCATGGGGAGGGGGGGGGGGAAACACACATGCCAGCATGGGGGGGCAACACACATGCCAGCATGGGGTGGGGGAGAGCACACATGCCAGCATGGGGTGGGGGAGAACACATGACAGCATGGGGGGGACACATATGCCAGCATGGTGTGGGGGAGAAACACACATGCCAGCATGGTGTGGGGGAACACACATGCCAGCATGGGGGGGACATACATGCCAGCATGGGGGGGAAACATACATGCCAGGATGGGGAACAATGCATGCCAGGATGGGGGGAAACATGCATGCCAAGATGGAGGAAACATGCATGCCAGGATGGGGAAAACATACATGCCAAGATGGAGGAAGCATGCATGGCAGGATGGGGAAAACATGCATGCCAGGATGGAGGAAACATGCATGCCAAGATGGAGGAAACATGCATGCCAGGATGGAGGAAACATGCATGCCAGGATGGAGGAAACATGCATGCCAGGATGGAGGAAACATGCATGGCAGGATGGGGAAAACATACATGCCAGGATGGAGGAAACATGCATGCCAGGATGGAGGAAACATGCATGCCAAGATGGGGAAACATGCATGCCAGGATGGAGGAAACATGCATGCCAGGATGGTGAAACATGCATGCCAGGATGGGGAAACATGCATGCCAAGATGGAGGAAACATGCATGACAGGATGGGGAAAACATGCATGCCAGGATGGGGAAAACATGCATGCCAGGATGGAGGAAACATGCATTCTAGGATGGGGGGGAAACATGCATGGCAACATGGAGGAAACATGCATGGCAGGATGGAGGAAACATACATGCCAGGATGGAGGAAACATGCATGCCAGGATGGGGGGGAAACATGCATGGCAGGATGGAGGAAACATGCATGGCAACATGGAGGAAACATGCATGGCAAGATGGAGGAAACATGCATGGCAACATGGAGGAAACATGCATGGCAAGATGGAGGAAACATACATGCCAGGATGGAGGAAACATGCATGGCAGGATGGAGGAACCATGCATGGCAGGATGGAGGAAACATGCATGGCAGGATGGAGGAAACATGCATGGCAGGATGGAGGAAACATGCATGGCAGGATGGAGGAAACATGCATGGCAACATGGAGGAAACATGCATGGCAAGATGGAGGAAACATACATGCCAGGATGGAGGAAACATGCATGGCAGGATGGAGGAAACATGCATGGCAGGATGGAGGAAACATGCATGGCAGGATGGAGGAAACATGCATGGCAGGATGGAGGAAACTTGCATGACAACATGGGGAAAACATGCATGCCAGGATGGGCAAAACATACATGCCAGGATGGAGGAAACATACATGGCAGGATGGGGAAACATACATGACAAGATGGGGGAAAAATGCATGCCAGGATGGAGGAAACATGCCACGATAGGGTACATTTACCAGGAAGGGAAACATGCCAGGAAGGTGGACATTTACCAGGATGGGGTACATGCTAGGAAGGAGGACATTTACCTGGATGGGGTACATTTACCTGGATGGGGGTACATTTACCTGGATGGGGGTAAATTAACCAGGATTGGGAACATTTACCAGGATGGAGGACATTTACCAGGAATGGGGTACATCTCGGGATGGGGGAACATTTACAAGGATGGGCAATATGTCAGGATGGGGTACATTTACCAGCATGGGGAACATGCCAGAATGGGGTACATTTACCAGAATGGGGTATATTTACCAGGAATGGGGTATATTTACCAGGATGGGGCCATGATGGGGACAAATATACCAGAATGTAGGAAATATATATCAGGATGGGGGACAGGTTTACCAAGAAGCGGCCCAGGAAGGGGGACATAACTACACAATGAAGGGGGAGTGGAGCAACTCGTACGTCTTTATGGGATTTCAAGATGTTCAGACTTTGAAATGTAGATGTGGATTACAGGGTGACATCTGATTGCATTCCACGCTAAAATCTCTGTCTAATTTGCTGCAATTTTTTCCAGAAACAACAATCAAACTGCTGTGTCTGGAAAAGGCAGGGGCTCAGCTTCAATGTGTGGTAATGCATGAGCGTGATGCCCCCTGCTGAAGAGAAGAGAAGACTGCAAAGGTAAGATTAAAATCAATTATTTACATAATAGGATTGGTTGGCACTTCGGAAAAAAAATTGGGTTTAGGGCTACAGTTTGGGCACTCGGCCTGTAAAAGGTTCGCCATGACTGGTCTATATAAATCAATGCACTAACCAGGGTCCATGCTAGTTTAATCTCACTCCAAATGGAGTATAAGACTGGGAACCATAGTCAGGGATAAAGAGATTAGAGTCCAAAGACGATAGAGAAGTAGGTACAAAGGTCACCACCTAATATGATAAAAGGGTATAAAGCTTTGTATTTACTGCTGGGACCCTCCTAGACGTACGTTTCGCCGCCTTGCTTCTTCAGAAGGGGTGTGTCACACCATATTAGGTATTATTAATTATTGCATCATATTGCATTATTTATGTGAATTATTCTGGGTGTTAATTTCACGACTATTCCTAAACCGGGGAAGCCTCCAACCTCTCCTGGTAACTTCAGACCTATCTCTCTTTTGAATTGTGATGTGAAGTTTTATGCAAAAGTCTGGGCTAATAGACTCCTCTCAGTTTTGCCGACCCTGGTCTCCCTTGATCAAGTGGGATTTGTCCCATGGAGGCAGGCTAGAGATGGCACTAGAAGAGTGATTGGTTTGATGGATTTTCTTGAGTCCAGTGGTACCCCCGGGGTATTCCTGTCTCTAGATGCGGAAAAAGCGTTTGACAGGGTACACTGGGGCCATGTGGACGCCATTTTGGACACATTTGGTTTCTCTGGTAATATAAAAAATGCTATTATGGCCTTATACAAAAATCAAAATGCTTCGGTCTGTGCAGCGGGCTTCTATTCTGATAGATTTAACCTGACTAATGGGACCTGCCAGGGATGATAAGATCGGTCTATATGCAGACGATGTAATACTCTCTTGCACGGATAGTGAAAGATCATTGATAGGGATCAAAAACGCTCTCCTTGAATTTTATAAGATTTCATATTACAAGCTAAATGAAAGAAAATCGGTTCTCTTCTCAGTTAATGTTCCACCATCTGTTAGAGATAGAATCTCCTCACTTGTCCCGTATACTTAGGCCCAGGACGACTTTTCGTATCTAGGGCTAAGGATATGTAAACTTTCCAATATTGTCAAACAGAATTTTAATACTCTGCTTGATTCCATTCGAAAGGACATAGACAATCAAATACATTTACCCCTTTCCTGGATGGTGCGCATTCAGATAGTTAAGATGATGTTCCTACCAAAAATTATCTATTTATTCCGTTGTCTACCCTTGAGGTTCCCCAAGAGGTTTCTCTCTCTCCTGCAGGCAGTTGTGAGCAGATTTATTTGGGCAGGAAAGAAACCTAGGGTTGGTATGTCTACCTTATTTTGTAGTTATTCACATGGTGGTCTGGGGGTCCTGAATTTTTATTCGTACCATAAAGCAGCGGTTCTAGAGGCGTTAAGGGAATGGTATGATGATTCTAGTACTCACAAATGGGTGCTTGTGGAGAAATACTTAGCCCCGAGTGGGACTTTGAGATTTCTACTAAAGGCGCGAGTACTTAGTTCCTTTGCCCCCTTTCTACCCCTGCAGACAATGAAAGTGGCATTTTCTTATTGGTCTGATCTGGTCTCTACTCATCAGGTGATTAAATTTGAGTCTATCTCTATTAGAGCCTTGGAGCTTCATGTGGATGGCTTCACGTTAGGCAATTGGGTGAGGAATGGTATTATGGTCATGAAAGATATCCTCTGAATTCAGGAGTTGAAACCTTTCTCTGCCCTAATGGATGAATTTGGCCTTCACAGAAATAACTTCTACCAGTATCTGCAAATTCGGCATTTTTTAAATTCATGTGCATTTCCCTTATCCTGTCATAATGCTGTTTTCTCGCCAATGCAGCGTTTTTTTTAGTTCCTCCTCCTCTCAAAAACACGGCCTCTCGGTAGTATATAAAGTGTTTCATTCCCCCGGTAATGGTCCTAAACAAGCGTATATGAGGCGCTGGGAAGGGGCTCTTGCTTTCTCCTCAACCCCAGACCAATGGTGGTCCGCTTCTGGCGACCTGAAAAAATATTCCTCCTGTATTAATGATCTTGAGCAGCTTAAGAAAGTTCACTTTGACTGGTACTACACCCCGCTGAAGATTTCCAAATTCCATGGTTCCTATCCCCAATCCTGCTGGAAGGGCTGCTCGGGTGTTGGTTCCCTAGGGCACGTGTGGTGGGATTGCCCGCTCATCCGGCCTTTTTGGGAAGAAGTGTCTAACATTATTACCTCAGTTATAGGCCTGGCTGGAAGTTTGAGCGGTCCGCTAGCAGTTTTGGGGATCGGTTTACATATATTCCCTGGCGATTTGAGACAAATTGTATAACACATTCTAATAGCAGCACGTATGTGTCTGGCAGACCACTGGAGAGAAATAACTATCCCCTCTAAATTGGAAATTATCCAAAAAATCAATAAACATTACCAATACGAGCTCCTTCTGACCTCAAATCTGTTTACCAAAAATAAAATAAGGAATCGTTGGTCCCCCTGGCTAGTGTCCAAATTCTCGTCCTTCCAGTCCTGATTGGTGGACCTGTTATATTATTACCCATCATCCCTACCCTTGCTTCCCATGTTGCAAATTGTATGCCCTAACCCTACTATGCAGAATTTTCAGCTGTTATCTGTCTTTACTTTGAATTTTATTGTCCTGCTATTATAGGACAATTTTTTCAAGTGTCCGCATGTTTGTTGCGGTGTATAACCTGTATTATGCAAAATCGTAATAAAAATTTATTGAAATAAAATTACCAGGATGGCGTCCCTTAGTAGAGAATTTGGGGACATTACCCCCATAAGTGTCAACAGCAGATCCTCACCCCATAACAGTGTGTCATGACCACATTTTTTGCTTAAAATTTATTTTCCTATTTTCCTCCTCTAAAACCAGGGTGCGTCTTATAGTCCGAAAAATATGGTATGTTCATTCTTCATTGCGTTTTGTGAACATTTTCCACCCATTGAAATGTATGAGGTGTGTCAAAACGCTACCAAAATGTTTAGCTGTGCACTGCATTTTGCATCCGTTCTTGTCAACAAAAACGCAGGTCTCTCTCTCTGTCGGTCTCTCCCTCTCCCTCCTTTATACTCACAGATCACCGACACGGCTGGCACACGGCTTCTCCTGCTTCTGAAAGTGCCGGCCGCTTATTAGGCTAATCTCATATTCACTGTTTCCCCCGCCCACCGCCACCTATGATTGGTTGAAGTCAAACGCACCCCCACGTTGAATAACAGCTGTCTCACTGCAACCAATCACAGCCGACGGTGGGTGGGTCTATATCATGCAGTAAAATAAATTAAAAAAAAACAAAAAAAAAACACCCCGACATGCAGTCTCCCCCCCCCAATTGATACCCAGCCTTTATAAAGCCTCACAGCCACTGGCTGGTATTCTCAGACTGGGGAGGCCTATCGTTTTTAGGCTGCCCCCTAGCCTAAATATATCAGCCAGCAGCCACCCGGAATTGCCGCATTCATTAGATGCGACAGTCCCAGGACTTTACCCGGCTCATCCCGATTACCATGGTGCAGTGGCAATCGGGGTAATAAGGAGTTAATGGCAGCCCATAGCTGCCACTAACATGTACAAAAAAAACAACACCCTGTATGGAGACATGGGGCTCAGTGGGTGCTCTTGTCCGCTGGCCTAGCCGCCTTTAGAAAGACAGCGTGGCTCAGGGCTCATCACAACTGAACGCACGACCTCCTTAACCGTGGGCGGAACACTACTCAGACAACACAGGGTGAGGGAATCACAATATTAAGACTTTATTGGATCCCCAAAATATTAACGGCACATAACACATAACCAGCAAAACACAAAAATGTAACAGGCAACAGAGTCTCACCCTTCCGCTGGCTCACCAGGGATTTAGAATGTTCATGCCTCAGAGCTTCCAGGGCTACTTACTCCATTCCAGCTTTTGGCGGGCACCCACCGAGAATGGAATAACGCCAGATTTAGGAAACTGGCTGAGATTTGCAAAGTCTGTAGCCAGGTGACCAAATTGTCCCAACCTCAGTTTCTTCCTTAGGTAGTCCTTGATATCAAAGCCGAATCCTTGCATTCAGTGCTGAAGCCCATATAGTGTTATAATCCAGGCTTGCCAATCAGATCCGCAGGTCCTAGATTGGTAGCATGTAGCCAGAGTCTCCCTGAGCAAAATGAACAGTCCTCCTTCTTATACCCCTGAGCCCTCCTTTCAGACCATTGGGGTCTTCACGATTGGTGGAAAAGACTGGGCTCTTATTGGCTAGATTTCAAGCTATTTTCAAATATCCAGAGACAAGGGTGGGACAGGTACATTACATCACATCTAGCAATTCACTTAGTAATACAATGGGAACTTCTCATAACTCAATTGAATTATCTGCGTGTTTGGCCTCCAGTGGCCACAACAATTACATGAGTCAACAAGAGCCTTGTAAAAACAATGAGGGGCTTATCCCCAGTCTATAAACAAACTATCTTCATGTCTAGCTGAATGTTAAGAAACTTTAACCCATGAGAGTCCATGTCGTCACATTCCTCCCCCTTCTTAATATTAGCCAGACATGATAGGCTTCCGATCATCCTTCTCCTCTTGACGGCATTGTCCTTTTTAATGGTGAGGTCAGCATCAGAGGCTTGCATCTATACACCTCCCCCTGATTACCTCCCCCAGGTTGAGCAGCCATATTGTAGACAATCACTAAGGTGGGGCCCGTGAGTTGGGATTCCCTGAATTCCTTATGATCTATCTCCCCCCAGTCAATGGCCACAGTTGGGTCTGAGGTACTCACATTCGTTGCATCTGAGGAGGAGGCTGAAGATTGAGGAGGAGGATTCCCCTCAGATGGGTTGGTAGAAACATCTGCACAAGGATGGTGTTTGGCTTGGCTGTGGGTGATGGCGGTAACAAACTGGCTGGATAGTCCTTGTCCTAGGTCATTCTCCAAAATGACTGGTGTGAGCAGGTAATCCACAAGCCCCACTTTCACTTCCCTCTGGGTGGTATCCAAAACAAACAGGCTTGGGGGGGCCATCTATGAACCCCACTTCAACTTCCTCCTGGCTAGTCCCCAAAACAACAGGTGTGGGGAGACCATCCATAAGCCCTACATCAACTTCATCCTGGGTAGTCCCCGAAACAACAGGTGTGGGGAGGCTGCCCATAAGCTCCATATGGACCTCTTCCTGGTCAGACCCCAAAATAACAGGGGTGGGGATGCTGTTCATAAGCACCACATCAGCCTTGCTCTGGTCAGTCTCCACAATGACAAGTATGGGGAGGCTGTTCACAAGTCCCACATCGATTGTTTCCTGGTTGGTCCCCAAAATATCAGGTGTGGGGAGGCTGTGCACAAGTCTCACATCAACCTCTTCCTGGTCATTTCCCAAAATAACTGGTGTGGGTACGGTGTCCATAAGCTCCACCTCGACCTCTCCCTGGTCGGTCCTTAGGTCCAACTGCACAGATGCCAGAGGGATGTCCGAGCGCTTGTCCTCAGCCATGGAGATTGGTAATTGGGAATCTGGTAAATGGTCTTCTGGGGAAACAATAACTGGGCTTACCGTCTGGATGTGGGGATGGAGGTTGGCTGGTGTACTGTGTCCGGCCTGCCGTAGGGTGTGGACTGGGTAAACCACTTCCTCAGCTGTTGGTGTTTCTCGGGAGTAGCATTCCTCAGGTCTCGTTGGTTCATCTCGGCATATGTTGACTGGTTGGACTGGCAGACGGGCTCCAAGCATGCGGCCTCTATTTTGGAGACAGTCTTTATCGATATGTCCATGGCGCCCACATGTACAGTGCCTACAAGTAGTATTCAACCCCCTGCAGATTTAGCAGGTTTAATAAGATGCAAATAAGTTAGAGCCTGCAAACTTCAAACAAGAGCAGGATTTAGTAACAGATGCATAAATCTTACAAACCAACAAGTTATGTTGCTCAGTTAAATTTTAATAAATTTTCAACATAAAAGTGTGGGTCAATTATTATTCAACCCCTAGGTTTAATATTTTGTGGAATAACCCTTGTTTGCAATTACAGCTAATAATCGTCTTTTATAAGACCTGATCAGGCCGGCACGGGTCTCTGGAGTTATCTTGGCCCACTCCTCCATGCAGATCTTCTCCACGTTTTCTAGGTTCTTTGGGTGTCTCATGTGGACTTTAATCTTAAACTCCTTCCACAAGTTTTCAATTGGGTTAAGGTCAGGAGACTGACTAGGCCACTGCAACACCTTGATTTTTTCCCTCTTGAACCAGGCCTTGGTTTTCTTGGCTGTGTGCTTTGGGTCGTTGTCTTGTTGGAAGATGAAATGATGACCCATCTTAAGATCCTTGATGGAGGAGCGGATGTTCTTGGCCAAAATCTCCAGGTAGGCCGTGCTATCCATCTTCCCATGGATGCGGACCAGATGGCCAGGCCCCTTGGCTGAGAAACAGCCCCACAGCATGATGCTGCCACCACCATGCTTGACTGTAGGGATGGTATTCTTGGGGTCGTCACGTGTGTGGTTGGCACCAAAGATCTCGATCTTGGTCTCATCAGACCAGAGAACCTTGTACCAGTCTGTCTCAGTCCTCCAAGTGATCATGAGCAAACTGTAGACGAGCCTTGACATGACGCTTTGAAAGTAAAGGTACCTTACAGGCTCGTCTGGAACGGAGACCATTGCGGTGGAGTACGTTACTTATGGTAGTGACTGAAACCAATGTCCCCACTGCCATGAGATCTTCCCGGAGCTCCTTCCTTGTTGTCCTTGGGTTAGCCTTGACTCTTCGAACAAGCCTGGCCTCGGCATGGGTGGAAACTTTCAAAGGCTGTCCAGGCTGTGGAAGGCTAACAGTAGTTCCATAAGCCTTCCACTTCCGGATGATGCTCCCAACAGTGGAGACAGGTAGGCCCAACTCCTTGGAAAGGGTTTTGTACCCCTTGCCAGCCTTGTGACCCTCCACGATCTTGTCTCTGATGGCCTTGGAATGCTCCTTTGTCTTTCCCATGTTGACCAAGTATGAGTGCTGTTCACAAGTTTGGGGAGGGTCTTAATTAGTCAAAAAAGGCTGGAAAAAGAGATAATTAATCCAAACATGTGAAGCTCATTGTTCTTTGTGCCTGAAATACTTCTTAATACTTTAGGGGAACCAAACAGAATTCTTGTGGTTTGAGGGGTTGAATAATAAATGACCCTCTGAATAAACTTTTCACAATTTAAAAAAAAAAAATAAAAAAAGAAATAACATTCTTTTTTGCTGCAGTGCATTTCACACTTCCAGGCTGATCTACAGTCCAAATGTCACAATGCCAAGTTAATTACGAATGTGTAAACCTGCTAAATCTGCAGGGGGTTGAATACTACTTGTAGGAACTGTATAACAGCGCTGTAGATTGGGCAAGTCACAGGCCCTGTTTGTTGACCTTTGTTTCGGTGCAGCTTCTGCTGGGTAGCGGGACCATCCTTCTCGAGCGGCTGGTGCTAGGAGTACGGCAGCTGGAACTCCATAAACATATTCCAGAACCCAAGCCCTCTCTTCTTTTGAGGATTTAGGCCCCAATGCAGTCAACAACGCTGTGGTTTGGGCCATTTTGGACCAAGTTGATTCCCGATTGACACTAGATCCATGATGTGGCACATAGTTTAAATCCTCTGAGTCAATATCGGCGGGATCCTCATCGTCCCCTGCATCATTCTGGGCATCCCAACGGACTAATTTTTGAATCAAGTCCGACCGAGTGTCAGCGTTCCAGTAGACAATCTTTCGCCTCTGGCACAGATCCTGTAGCATCCATTTACTGCTGCGGTCGTAACTCCTCTCTGGTCCTTGTCCCATGGCTGAGCTAGTGGGGTTGGACAATGGCAGCGTCCGAAACCTGAATGCCTCCCCTATGGCCTGCTGGGTATGCTTATGTGCCTCCCTGGTTGTTGAGCCCTGGACGGTGTCCACGAACACCAGTCCTTGATAAAGGATGGCAGACCCTCCACAAGTGGCTGGAGTTTGGTATCGATCCAGCGGTTCACACGCTCCAAGAAATTTCCTCTGCCTGAGACAATCGGTCTCCCTGGTGGCACGTTAATATCCTTATGGATCTTCGGCAGGAGGTATAGAGTGGGAATCGCTGGTTCGATAACCTGAAGTGCCGAAGCCAGCTCCTTGGTGACAACATTGCCGTCTAGTGCTACTTTAAGGGATCTCTGAAGCAGTGTTGTAAAAGCAGACAGGGGATTGTATGTCAGTTTTTTATAGCAAACCCTATCCCGTAATTGTCTGAATGCTTCCTTTTCATAGAGATCCCTTGGCCAGACGACAACGTTCCCACCCTTGTCTGCTGGCTTCAGAAGCACATCAGGCAAGGACCGCAACTCCCGCAACCTAACCCGTTCCTGCCGAGTGAGGTTATCCTGTACAATGCCAGATGGAATACTATCAAATTCTTTGGAAACCAAATTAACAAACATTTCCACATTGGCACAGGACGAAAGTGGAGGGAATCTCCTGGAGCGTGGACGTATTGAAGGGGGATCTTACCTCCCTCGGACAAATTGTGTTCAATGGCGAGTTCCTCAAGATCCCGCAGGGCTACTTGTTCCTCCTCTGTAGGAAAAAGTTGATGTAAATTAGTATAAAAAAAAATTTCTTAAAAAGTAGGGAGCGAGCAAACAGATGCAGGTCTTTAGTGGCTATGAATTTATCGAATCTGGCAGTCGGTGAGAAGGAGAATCCCCTTTCCAAGAGAGACATATCGGAAGAAGATAAAATGTGTGAACTTAAGTTAATCACCTTATTAGAATGCTTGTAGCCAGAGGTCCTCTAGTTATTCGATTTAGTGGAGGATGTCATATTCTCTCTTGGTCTCCCAATCATCATACCAGAACGAGTGGTGATACTAGACTGAAGAGATGGTGCATCTGATTGATCGCTAATTGAGGAAAGGGATGAAAAAGAGGAGGCACGAGCAGCCCTAGGTGACCCAGAAGGATCTACCGTACTCTCCAAAAATAAACTGACTTCTGGAGGAAGTCCCGTTGATCTCGAGCCCATTTCCTGGCTTGTGTGTCATGTATCTTCTTGACACACCCATCCAGGGCTTTTTCCAATTTAGAGTCATAAGCCGACATTTGGTCCGGAGGACAATCTTCCTTAAATTTAGACTGTACTTCATCCAACTTACTGTCGATAGTGGTAATACTTTTAGTATTTAACTCAATCAACAGTTCCATAAAGATTGAGGAACAAGTGTTGCAAGCATCCTCCCATCTAGAGATGAATGATGTGTCATCAATAGAGAACGTAGGAATGACACGGACCCTTAGCCCACGGGGGATTAATTTTTTGGATATATATCTCTGTAAAAATAGGCGATTCTACCATAATTTAGACCTCTTAAGATGTAATTGCTGAATGGCTTGGAATGCCTCCTCAAGATTGTGGTCACTTGTAGATGGAGTACCGCGTTCCAAATCACCATATACCTGGTTGGCCTGGTCCAGTCAACTTTTTTCTTTAGCCTTATAGTCCATGGCTGAACCACAAATGCCTGTGCAAAACACAGTAATATTAATATACAAGAAAAGCCACAGCCACTCCATAATTTACCAGGAAAATGTGTGACAATATAGTAAAACCATAGTGATCACAGTGCCTGGATGGGGACTAGGACAAGTCGTTTATACTTAAATGCAAAACAAGAGAAATTTACAACCAGAGTCCAGGGTACAAAGGTGAAAAACTTTATTGGGTGGATAGGTGCAGGGCGGCACTAACAAGTGTGGACATAGGCAATGATCTTTAACAGACTGCTGACAAGCCATAAATAATCAATACTTATATTAGGCAACGATTACATGTGAACCGATATACCTATGTGTACAGTCAGGTAATCAACAGTCCACCAGGGAGACTGCATGAGAAACACGCTTTAATATAGACGGGTCACAGACCAAAAAACCTCCTGAATGGATCATGGCAATCACATATAGTATATATGAAAAGCAATCAATTTCAAAAGGGTTGCACAAGGTTTACATGGAGGATTGTGGAAGGGACCCCAGCACCCCAAATGTCGAGGGGACAATAGTAAAGGTGTCCCACTAAGGTAGGGCCCATGAGTTGGGATTCCCTGAATTCCTTATGATCTATCTCCCCCCAGTCAATGGCCACAGTTGGGTCTGAGGTACTCACATTCGTTGCATCTGATGAGGAGGCTGAAGATTGAGGAGGAGGATTCCCCTCAGATGGGTTAGTAGAAACATCTGCACAAGGATGGTGTTTGGCTTGGCTGTGGGTGATGGCGGTAACAAACTGGCTGGATAGTCCTTGTCCTAGGTCATTCTCCAAAATGACTGGTGTGAGCAGGTAATCCACAAGCCCCACTTTCACTTCCCTCTGGGTGGTATCCGAAACAACAGGCTTGGTGGGGCCATCTATGAACCCCACTTCAACTTCCTCCTGGCTAGTCCCCGAAACAACAGGTGTGGGGAGACCATCCATGAGCCCTACATCAACTTCCTCCTGGTTAGTCCCCGAAACAACAGGTGTGGGGAGGCTGTCCATAAGCTCCATATGGGCCTCTTCCTGGTCTGACCCCAAAATAACAGGGGTGGGGATGCTGTTCATAAGCACCACATCAGCCTTGCTCTGGTCAGTCTCCACAATGACAGGTATGGGGAGGCTGTTCACAAGTCCCACATCGATTGTTTCCTGGTTGGTCCCCAAAATATCAGGTGTGGGGAGGCTGTCCACAAGTCTCACATCAACCTCTTCCTGGTCATTTCCCAAAATAACTGGTGTGGGTACGGTGTCCATAAGCTCCACCTCGACCTCTCCCTGGTCGGTCCTTAGGTCCAACTGCACACATGCCAGAGGGATGTCCGAGCGCTTGTCCTCAGCCATGGAGATGGATAATTGGGAATCTGGTAAATGGTCTTCTGGGGAAACAATGACGGGCTTACCAAGATGATGGAAGATCCAGTGTCTCGAAGTCCCTGAGCCTGTTTATCACCGACCTTGACCGTCTGGATGTGGGGATGGAGGTTGGCTGGTGTACGGTGTCCGGCCTGCCGTAGAGTGTGGACTTGGAAATCCACTTCCTCAGCTGTTGGTGTTTCTCGGGAGTAGCATTCCTCAGGTCTCGTTGGTTCATCTCGGCATATGTTGACTGGTTGGACTGGCAGACGGGCTCCAAGTATGCGGCCTCTATTTTGGAGACAATCTTTATCGATATGTCCATGGCGCCCACATGTATAACAGCGCTGTAGATTGGGCAAGTCACAGGCCCTGTTTGTAGACCTTTGTTTCGGTGCAGCTTCTGCTGGGTAGCGGGACCATCCTTCTCGAGCGGCTGGTTCTAGCAGTACGGCAGCTGGAACTCCATAAACATATTCCAGAACCCAAGCCCTCTCTTCTCTTCAGGATTTAGGCATCAATGCAGTCAACAACGCTGTGGCTTGGGCCATTTTGGACCAAGTTGATTCCCGATTGACACTAGATCAAATGTGTGGCACATAGTTTTAATCCTCTGGGTCAATATCGACGGGATCCTCATCTTCCCCTGCATCATTCTGGGCATCCCAACGGACTAAATTTTGAATCAAGTCCGACCGAGTGTCAGCATTCCAGTAGACAATCTTTCGCCTCTGGCACAGATCCTGTAGCATCCATTTACTGCTGCGGTCGTAACTCCTCTCTGGTCCTTGTCCCATGGCTGAGCTGGTGGGGTTGGACATGGCAGCGTCCGAAACCTGAATGCCTCCCCTATGGCCTGCTGGGTATGCTTATGTGCCTCCCTGGTTGTTGAGCCCTGGACGGTGTCCACGAACACCAGTCCTCTACAGCTCCCCTGGATAAACCAGGCTGAGTAGCGTCCCACTGCTGCCACCAATTGTGGAGACACGGGGCTCAGTGGGTGCTCTTGTCCGCTGGCCCAGCCGCCTTTAGAAAGACAGCGTGGCTAAGGGCTCATCACAAATGAACGCACGACCTCCTTAACCGTGGGCGGAACACTACTCAGACAACACAGGGTGAGGGAATCACAATATTAAGACTTTATTTGATCCTCAAAATATTAACGGCACATAACCAGCAAAACACAAAAATGTAACAGGCAACAGAGTCTCACCCTTCCGCTGGCTCACCAGGGATTTAGAATGTCCATGCCTCAGAGCTTCCAGGGCTACTTACTCCAATCCAGCAGCAACCCGCTTTTGGCGGGCACCCACCGAGAATGGAATAACGCCAGATTTAGGAAGCTAGCTGAGGTCTGCAAAGTCTGTAGCTAGGTGACCAAATTGTCCCAACCTGGGTTTCTTCCTTAGGTAGTCCTTGATATCAAAGCCGAAGCCTTGCATTCAGTGCTGAAGTCCATATAGTGTTATAATCCAGGCTTGCCAATCAGATCCGCAAGTCCTAGATTGGTAGCATGTAGCCAGAGTCTCCCTGAGCAAAATGAACAGTTCTCCTTCTTATACCCCTGAGCCCTCCTTTCAGACCATTGGGGTCTTCACGATTGGTGGAAAAGACTGGGCTCTTATTGGCTAGATTTCAAGCTATTTTCAAATATCCAGAGACAAGGGTTGGACAGGTACATTACATCACATCTAGCAATTCACTTAGTAATGCAATGGGAACTTCGCATAATTGAGTTTTCTGGGTGTTTGGGCTCCAGTGGCCACAACAATTACATGAGTCAATAAGAGCCTTGTAAAAACAATGAGGGGCTTATCCCCATTCTATAAACAAACTATCTTCATGTCTAGCTGAATGTTAAGAAACTTTAACCCATGAGAGTCCATGTCGTCACACCCTGGTCAAAAAAAATCGAGCTGCCTGTGGAATCACCACACATTCAGTGACGTAGGGACGCACATCCAAGTCAAGGGATCACTTGATATAACATTCCATAAAAAGAAGTAGTGACAGCGTCCCATTGTGTGAAGTTCAATTCAATTCATCTTTATCCATTGGTTGAGCACAGCAACGTTTCGACCAGTTTGGTCTTTTTCAAGCATAATCCTTATGCTTGAAAGAGACCAAACCGGTCAAAATGTTGCTGTGCTCAACCAATGGCATAAAGATGAATTGAATTGAACTTCACCCAATGTGACGCTGTCACTACTACTTATCATAGCTGCCACTAAATCCTAAGTTAATCATGGCAGGCATCTATAAGACACTCTACATGATTAATCTGTAACTTACAAAAGTAGCAGACATAGGATAGACTTCCTTGACATCTTGATTGAGGTGGATCAGAGGGGAGTGATCCAGACGGACGTCTTTCGCAAGACGACTTCCGTCAATGCTCTGCTACATGCTACATCTGATCATAATCCATCTACAATTCGTGCCATTCCCACCGGACAATATCTGAGGATGAGGCGAATCTGCTCTTCTAATGACAGCTTTGAGGCCCAGTCGGCTGATCTCAGGGAACGTTTCCGTGAGAGGGGATACAGTGGTAGGAGCATTAGGGCGGGTTACAATCGGGCTAAAACCACCCCCCGACTGCAACTACTCACTGGTGCCCCGAAGAAACCGGCGGAACGTGATACCGCGGTGCGGTTCATTGGAACACACAGTCAGGAATGGGAGACTATACGCCGGATTTTGAAAAAACATTGGCCGGTTTTAATGACCGACCCTATTCTGGCTAGTGTGCTTACTCAGAATCCCCTTATGACATCTAGGAGAGCAAGGAATTTGAGGGACATACTGGTCCAGAGCCACTATGTTCCACCTCGAATTAACCATTTTGGTTCTCATGGTCCTTTACAGGGTTGTTTTCCCTGTGGCCATTGTGTTGCATGCTGCAATGTCCTTCGTAGTCAAACATTTTGTTCATCTGATGGACAGAAAACATATAATATCAAACACTACATCACGTGTGCAACCACACATGTGATGTATTTTGCAACATGTACATGCCCCCTGACCTATGTGGGACTCACCTCCAGAGAGCTCCGCATTAGGGTCAGGGAGCATGTGAGGGACATTTCTGCGGCCAAAACGGAGGTGGACCCCACAATACTCAAAACACTGCCCAGACATTTCAGATCACATCACTCCTGTGACCCCTCAAAATTGAAGATAAGGGGGATTGATGTGGTAACTGGAGGGATCAGGGGTGGTGATCTTAAAAAACACTTGGCGCAGTGTGAGACCAAGTGGATAGTGACCCTGGACACACTGGCCCCTAAGGGCTTAAATGAATCAGTGAGTTATGCCCCTTTTTTGTAGTGTGAATATTCCCTTGACTCTGCATAGTCTGCCTCCTTGCAAGGCACCTAATTTGGTATTTCTGTGTTATTATGGTCTTTGTGATCACCTTTCTATATATATAAGGGACCACATATATATACATGTACATTTTGTGCTCCATTTCGGGTCTATGCCCGTTGCTCATTCTGAATTGCCATTTGCTCCTTCACCTGTATCCTTTGTCCTTTTTATTTATGTTTTTAACTGTTTTTAATCTGCCTCAATTTTTGTGCATCCCACCCCACTGTTCTGGCTCATTTATTGATTTATGCATGTTCCTTTGTAGGACCTAGAAAATGACTATATGCCCGCTGTCTGAGATCCACCATCTCTCCCAAACCACATGAACAACTAAAGATGGACTTTTCTATGCGATTCATTGTCATCTTATTGTTAAAAGCTATTATGTTATTTCATATTACGGAGAGATTTGTATACACTTGCCGTGGTATCCGGTTGTCTCGGTGCGATCGCATCTGGTGCCGCTCGTGGACGCATAGCTGGGGCCGTCTATACGTCGCGCGCATGCGCGGGAGCCTTGGTGACGCGTCCCCGCTCCCGCGCATGCGCGAAGATGACGTGACGGCCGTCATCTCGCGTTCTTTCGTCCGGCGCCAGGTGTGATTGCCGCGAGCGAGACTTCCGGGTCCGCGGCAATCACTGTGGCATATTTAAAAGCCAGCGACAGGGGAGTGTGTGCACCTCTTGCCTCCTCCCTGATGAAGATTTAATATAAGCAATATCGAAACGTACGTAGGTCTTCCTGAGGCTGCAGTGACTGGCGGACCTTTCCCCCTTACGTGGTTGGACTGGTAATGGGCTCTTGTTGCATTGTGCTTCATGTGTGTGGGCTCTGACTGGGGTTTTGAAACCTTACTATGGCTACAAACTTTACAGTGCTATGTACTTTATCGGCAGCATGACCTCAGAGTGCTCTAGGCAGTATACCTTTTAGTGCCTTTGCACATATAAGCTTGTTATGCCTGATTCAGATACACTCTGTGGTTTTGTGACAATTATGGAACTTTTCAGTAATCTTGTCCAATGATGTGCTGTTACTGTTTTTCTTTGTGGCCTGTATGTACTAATACCCAGGTGTCCTTTCTGCACCATCAAGCACGTGCTGTCCATATGTTGTATGTATCAACAATCAAATTCATGTACCATGCCCTAATGTAGGGGACAACCGCCATTTATGTTTTTACATGTTTTTAATGACTGTTTGGATTCCCCCCACCTGTGTTTAATAAAAACTTGTTATCTCTTTGCACCTTAAAAACTCGTTTTCTCTTTTTCTAATAAGCCTATGAGTTTGTGCTATTTGGGTTGGATTCCAGAAAAGTCTGGATCCACCCTCATTTTTGTGATGGTTTTTTGGAGTATTCCTCCCCTAATCATATTTATTCTGTTTACTACAGATATATCTCCAGCCGCCATGACCTTTCGGGCCAGGGACAGCACCTGGCAGTTACAGTTGGACGACGTCCTTAAGACCGGTGGGGTCACAGGTGACGTGAGCAATGGCATTCAGTCTGATGAGGTGACCATGACCAAATACAAAGAGTTACTTAAGAAGCGCACCAGACTTTGGTGGAATAAAGCGTTTTTGGGGAAGTATCTAGAGAAAGATTTAGTGCCCAGGGGTCTCCGGGTGCAGGTTTTCCCCTCCTTCCCTTTGGAAGATGAAGCCTTTAAAACTAAATGGGAAGAACTTGCTCAAACATGCTCTCGGGGTTTCCTGGGCTTGCTGTGGGACCATAACTCCACCTCATTGGTCTCAATTGAAGCGGAATTAGAGGCACTGGAGAAAAGCCTGACGGAAACTTGCACACCAACTGTCGTCACCCGCTTTTACGCCGAGATCGATAAAGAGTTAGAGAAATGGGAGCAGGAAATTAGGACCTTCAAACTAAAGAAATTGAATAGGGATATTCAGGACTATACCCTACGGAGGGCATATAGATGGAGAAACAATACAATCAGAGGACGCACGGGGGACACTGCTAACAAGAACCCCCGTTTAAGATCTTCATCATTAGCGTCCACGACCTCAGCAGGTGGTTCCTCCTCCGGGGCCTCAGTGAGCTCCATGGACCTTGGAGATTCTGTTGGGGCACGAGTTAAACATCGAAACCGGCCACCAGTGACATACAATAAGAACAAACGTCAAGGGAACAAACTCCAGGTACTTAATCTATCTCAACGGGTGCTCACTGGGGCTCAGGTGGAGGTCCTCTCACGTGGTCTGTCCTTTTCTCCTTCTAATGCTTTCCACTTATTCTCAACTTTGAAGGACCTAAACCTGTTCTCACGAAAACTAATTCTCAAAAAACTCTTTTATAAGCGGAATGACGGGTCCGACAGTGTGGTGGAACGTGAGGCTATACGTAACCTTGAGGATCTACTCCAGGAACAGGAGATCCCGACAACAGGTATGTTCCCAGATGCTCTTCTACCCAAGTCAACTAAGTTTCCCCCATTGTCTATCAGCCCTGCAATTGATATTTTTACTAAAATGGTGAGTGAGGACCTGAAAAATATCCCGACCAATCGGAAAAAGGATAATTTGACTCACTCCCAAAGGAAGGCTCTGATTGAGCTGCAGGGTTTTCATGATATTGTGATAAAACCTGCTGACAAAGGGGGTAACATTGTGGTGCTGTCTTGTGCCAAGTATGAACAGGAGGTCCTTAGACAGCTTCGGGATAAGAGCACCTATAGAAAATTATCCTCCAATCCTTTGACTGCTTTTTCCACTGAGCTCACCGCGATACTTCGTAGGGCTCTGGATACCGGCCTGATCAACAAGAAAATGTTTGACGGGCTGTGTAAAAAATACCCCAAAGTCCCTACATTTTACATACTGCCTAAAGTCCATAAGGATGCCGTCAACCCGCCTGGTCGTCCGATTGTGTCGGGCATAGAGGGTTTATGTGATCCCATTTGTCGATTCATAGACTACCATTTAAAAACCTTGGTTGAAACCTTACCCTCTTATGTCCGGGACACTACGGACGTCCTTAGGCGCATTGACGGCATCTCTTTGGAAGAGGATATGATCCTTGTCACAGCCGACGTTGAGAGCTTATATACGTGTATTTCTCATATGGATGGAATACGAGCTGTCCGCTTCTTTCTCGAGATGTCCGGTCGGAATGGTGAATTGAGTGAGTTGATTATCGAGTTGCTTGAGTTTGTGCTGTCACACAACTTCTTCGTCTTTAAAGACATCTATTATTTACAGCAACGCGGCACTGCGATGGGTGCGGCTTGTGCGCCTTCGTACGCAGGCCTCTTTCTGGGTTACTGGGAGAGGCAGGTTTTTGCGGACGAGGGCCCCGGGCTTAGCACCCATGTGCAGTGTTGGCTTAGATACATAGACGATGTGTTGTTTGTGTGGCAGGGCACAGCGGAGCAGCTAGATCTATTCATGAAACAGTTAAATATCAATGATCTCAATATTAAACTCACTTACAAAAGTAGCAGACATAGGATAGACTTCCTTGACATCTTGATTGAGGTGGATCAGAGGGGAGTGATCCAGACGGACGTCTTTCGCAAGACGACTTCCGTCAATGCTCTGCTACATGCTACATCTGATCATAATCCATCTACAATTCGTGCCATTCCCACCGGACAATATCTGAGGATGAGGCGAATCTGCTCTTCTAATGACAGCTTTGAGGCCCAGTCGGCTGATCTCAGGGAACGTTTCCGTGAGAGGGGATACAGTGGTAGGAGCATTAGGGCGGGTTACAATCGGGCTAAAACCACCCCCCGACTGCAACTACTCACTGGTGCCCCGAAGAAACCGGCGGAACGTGATACCGCGGTGCGGTTCATTGGAACACACAGTCAGGAATGGGAGACTATACGCCGGATTTTGAAAAAACATTGGCCGGTTTTAATGACCGACCCTATTCTGGCTAGTGTGCTTACTCAGAATCCCCTTATGACATCTAGGAGAGCAAGGAATTTGAGGGACATACTGGTCCAGAGCCACTATGTTCCACCTCGAATTAACCATTTTGGTTCTCATGGTCCTTTACAGGGTTGTTTTCCCTGTGGCCATTGTGTTGCATGCTGCAATGTCCTTCGTAGTCAAACATTTTGTTCATCTGATGGACAGAAAACATATAATATCAAACACTACATCACGTGTGCAACCACACATGTGGTGTATTTTGCAACATGTACATGCCCCCTGACCTATGTGGGACTCACCTCCAGAGAGCTCCGCATTAGGGTCAGGGAGCATGTGAGGGACATTGCTGCGGCCAAAACGGAGGTGGACCCCACAATACTCAAAACACTGCCCAGACATTTCAGATCACATCACTCCTGTGACCCCTCAAAATTGAAGATAAGGGGGATTGATGTGGTAACTGGAGGGATCAGGGGTGGTGATCTTAAAAAACGCTTGGCGCAGTGTGAGACCAAGTGGATAGTGACCCTGGACACACTGGCCCCTAAGGGCTTAAATGAATCAGTGAGTTATGCCCCTTTTTTGTAGTGTGAATATTCCCTTGACTCTGCATAGTCTGCCTCCTTGCAAGGCACCTAATTTGGTATTTCTGTGTTATTATGGTCTTTGTGATCACCTTTCTATATATATAAGGGACCACATATATATACATGTACATTTTGTGCTCCATTTCGGGTCTATGCCCGTTGCTCATTCTGAATTGCCATTTGCTCCTTCACCTGTATCCTTTGTCCTTTTTATTTATGTTTTTAACTGTTTTTAATCTGCCTCAATTTTTGTGCATCCCACCCCACTGTTCTGGCTCATTTATTGATTTATGCATGTTCCTTTGTAGGACCTAGAAAATGACTATATGCCCGCTGTCTGAGATCCACCATCTCTCCCAAACCACATGAACAACTAAAGATGGACTTTTCTATGCGATTCATTGTCATCTTATTGTTAAAAGCTATTATGTTATTTCATATTACGGAGAGATTTGTATACACTTGCCGTGGTATCCGGTTGTCTCGGTGCGATCGCATCTGGTGCCGCTCGTGGACGCATAGCTGGGGCCGTCTATACGTCGCGCGCATGCGCGGGAGCCTTGGTGACGCGTCCCCGCTCCCGCGCATGCGCGAAGATGACGTGACGGCCGTCATCTCGCGTTCTTTCGTCCGGCGCCAGGTGTGATTGCCGCGAGCGAGACTTCCGGGTCCGCGGCAATCACTGTGGCATATTTAAAAGCCAGCGACAGGGGAGTGTGTGCACCTCTTGCCTCCTCCCTGATGAAGATTTAATATAAGCAATATCGAAACGTACGTAGGTCTTCCTGAGGCTGCAGTGACTGGCGGACCTTTCCCCCTTACGTGGTTGGACTGGTAATGGGCTCTTGTTGCATTGTGCTTCATGTGTGTGGGCTCTGACTGGGGTTTTGAAACCTTACTATGGCTACAAACTTTACAGTGCTATGTACTTTATCGGCAGCATGACCTCAGAGTGCTCTAGGCAGTATACCTTTTAGTGCCTTTGCACATATAAGCTTGTTATGCCTGATTCAGATACACTCTGTGGTTTTGTGACAATTATGGAACTTTTCAGTAATCTTGTCCAATGATGTGCTGTTACTGTTTTTCTTTGTGGCCTGTATGTACTAATACCCAGGTGTCCTTTCTGCACCATCAAGCACGTGCTGTCCATATGTTGTATGTATCAACAATCAAATTCATGTACCATGCCCTAATGTAGGGGACAACCGCCATTTATGTTTTTACATGTTTTTAATGACTGTTTGGATTCCCCCCACCTGTGTTTAATAAAAACTTGTTATCTCTTTGCACCTTAAAAACTCGTTTTCTCTTTTTCTAATATGATTAATCTGTAAGTAAATAAACACATACACCCAAAAAATCCTTTAGTTGGAATAGAAGACAAAAACACACCCTCTTTTACCACTTTATTAACCCCCAAACACCATTCCAGGTCCGACGTAATCCACACAAGGTCCCACGACGCTTCCAGCTCTGCTACATCGGAATCTCACAGCGAGCTGCCATAGAGCATGACTGCTCGCTGTGAGCTCCACACAGTAACTGAAGTGAGTCGGGGTATCAGCGGTGATGTCACTCAGGTGATTTGCGGTCACAGTTGAGCCATTCACCTGTGACCGAAAATCAGGCCGCGACAGAGACAGAGCCGTGCGATGAGAATGAACTCGGGCTCTGTCTCAGTCTGCTGTCAGCGGGTAGTCATGCTATTCTTTCTATTTTTCTATCTATCCCTCTATGTATTCTAGCTATCATATTTTATTTCTCCTTTAAAAATGCACTGTCCAAAACACAGCCCAAACGCAATGAAAACGCATGCGTTTTTACCGCATTTTTTTGTCAAATACAGTGCTTGCATTTGTCAAGCGTCTGGCAGCGTGCAGACATAGCCTAAGGCTAAGACCCCACTTTGCGTTTCCACCTGCGTTTTAGGTGCTTTTTAGGTCCGTTTTGAGAAGCACCTTTTTCATGCCAAAAGGCATGCGTTTTGATTTTACAGCAAAGTCTATGGAAAATGGGGATTTCTAGACCCCACTTTGCGTTTCCAAACACTGCGTTTAATTTGCATATTTTGTGGCAAAAAACATGCGTTTAAAGAAGCAGTATGTCAATTGTTTTTGCCATTTTGGCTGCGTTTTGCTAAGATTGCAGTCAATGAGAAATGGCAAGAACGAAGAATCCTTCAAATTCCTGCGTTTTACCTGCTTTTTATGTGCAGAAAACATGCGTTTTGGACTACCAAAACTCATGCTTTTTGGACATTAAAATAATGATTTCATATGTACCTTTACACACACACATAGTCCGACAATTAAATTTAAGAAAAATAATAATTGATTGCTATTTTTCCAATAAATAGTATATTACCGCTATAATTTTATTAAATATTTCTATTTCTTTAATTATTTCAAAAATTCTATATGTGTTCCTTTTTTTTTTTTTTTCCCATTTTGTTTGACTATTTAATCTTTATTTAGCAGTGTCTTGATGTTCAAAACACATCTGTCAAAATGCAGGTGAAAAAGCATGTAAAAAGCGCTGAAAACGCATCTAATACGCGGTAAATACGCATGCGTTTTCAGTGCTAAATTTCTGAAAAAGGCAACTTTGGTCAAATCAATTAAGCCCAAAACGTGCGTTTAGAACTGCAAGTAGAAGAACGCAAAGTGGGGTCTTAGCCTAAAGGGAATCTTTCAGTAAATTAAACCTTTCTAACTCTATATGGGCATGCAGGTTACAGAAAGCACAATATAATTATATATTGATATCTGCAGTGAGACCAGAATTAACATAGTACAGCAGAAGTGAATATTGTCAAATTACAAACACATTTGCAGCTGCCCTTTCAGTGCTTCTGCTGCTACCTGACAGGCAGCATGCATGTGGTGTGTTAAGGGCAATACAGCAGAGCTGACAACACTATGAAAGGACAACTAGAAATATACTAGTAATGAGACAATATTCAACTCTGCTGTACTGTGCTGGTTATAATCAGTTACAGCTCTGCAGCAGAGCAGTCAGCACTATGAGAGGACAACTGCTGCAAATATTTGTAATGAGACAAGGTTTACCACTATAGTACTGTGTGCGAGCTCTGTTCTACTTTGTTGGTTCAGATCTCACTGCAGAGCTGTGCGATTATGAGATCAAAGTATCAGTCCTTAAGTCTCACACTGGTAACACCCTCTTTTATTCAACCCCTTCACATCACATGTCGTGTCTCTGACTTTCATTTGTTAAATTCCGCTGTCGATCTGACATTGGTATTTATCACACCAGCAGGAGGGCACGCTGCTATGCACCCGTGATGTGATCTGCGAAGTATAGTACAAGTGATCAGATAATCACCCTAAAGGGGAATAGAAAAATACAGTAAAGAGTGAAAAAAAGGTTTTTAAAATATGAAAAAAAAAGTCCAAATCACTTATTACATCCCATGTTCGTGAGGTCTGCTGTTATACACGGAGATAACATTTTTTGAGGTTCTTACCCTGAGTATCATATTGTTGATACCATCCCCTTTTACGTCCTTATATTAGTATCAGTGTTTTTATAGTCATACACGCCTCCATTTTGGAGCGGGCTGTACTCTTTGATTATCTTACACGGAGCGCGTCATCACACTGTGTAGTGATGGGCGGGATTTCCGGTGGCACTTCTCCCTGTTATGTCCCTGGTTCTCTCTAGCCTATGGCTGGATTGGGGCGCGTGGTCGTCATGGTTACGCGTTCATGGCGTCATGTGCTTGCTCCCCGTCTGGCTGGAGGGTAGGACACAAGTTGCATCTCACACGGCGCGCGCCACTACACTATGTAGTGATGGGCGGGATTTCCGGTGGTGTTCCTATTCGTTGTGCCCTGGCTCTCTCTAGCCTATGGCTGGGTTGGGGCGCGTGGTCGTCATGGATACGCGTCCATGGCGTCACGCGCTCGTTCCCAGTCTGGCTGGAGGGCGGGACATACGGACCTTTGGAACTTCCTGGATCCCCGTGCAAAACACCGTTCCTTTATCTTAATAATGTTTGGCATTCTATATTCAGAGAATTTTGGCTATATGTGCGCATATCCTTGACTTTATATATTTTGTGAGAAATGTATTATTTCTAA
Organism: Anomaloglossus baeobatrachus; assembly: GCF_048569485.1. Lineage (NCBI taxonomy): Eukaryota > Metazoa > Chordata > Amphibia > Anura > Aromobatidae > Anomaloglossus > Anomaloglossus baeobatrachus. The sequence continues at coordinate 117,289,047 of NC_134356.1, read as the reverse complement.
AGATGATATTACTTCCCACTATACTCTAGTTATATGGAATAGCCACTCCACCTAAGAACGCCCACTATGTGTTACCAGCCTATCAGATCATTGATGGGTTGGTTGAATGGAGTCATTACATACTTCCTGTCCAGCGTTTTTACATCTGATTGTAATGATAATCAACCACTAGGCTATTTATACCTACCAGGTCTACATTGTCAGTAGGGTTTCCTCCTTGAAGAAGCAACAACACTCCCGTGAAACGCACGTCGGTGGCGATCCCTTGTTCTTTTGGATATGTGCATTGTGACCATTATTCTCATTTACAGCCAGCAGCCTCCCTTTACTTGTTGGTGTCAATTCTACCATCCTCTCTCTTGGTTTTGGGATTTTTACTGTCATTATGCACTTGCACTTTATGCCCCTTGATATTATGTCCTTTAGGGCCCGTTTGACTACCATGCCATATATTTTGGGCCATTAAAGAGAAGTGTTTGTGAACTAAACTACAGTACACCTCTCCCACGGCTATTTTGAGAGCTGGTTTACTTCATTATATACCTCTTACCCATGACTATTTTTAGTCTATACTGTACCTGGTATTTTTTGACTACCTGCATTTAAACTCCACCTCCCCCACGGCTATCTGGGACTGTGAACTTTGCGTGACTGTGTTCATACTGGTTTTCCAACGGAATATTATTTTTGTTCGCCTCTCCCACGGCTACTAACATTCTACATGCAATATGTTAATTAGTGTCACAATGTATGCCCCCCTTGATTTAGTGGTAGTTGTTTTTATTCTATCTTAAATGCTGTTATGTGTATCTTTCACCAAATAAAGACTCTTTTTTGCACATACACTCTTGTGTTCTTTTTGATTGTATTCCATTGCGAGTGGTGCATGTACGCCACCGATATACGTATGTTGGGGGCGTATTCACTCTATGGCTCATTTTTCGAGAAAATTCTTTATGATCATCAACTGATAGACACGTGGCGGTTGATGCACCCATCAGACAAAGACTTTTCATTTTACTCAGCAGTCCATAACTGTTATTCACGGCTGGACCTCTTCTTCCTCAAACACGGGGACCTTCATTCTCTGATGGACGCGTCAATTGAGTGCATATCCTTTTCTGATCATGCTGTGATTACAGTCACTATATCCCTCGACTGCCCCATCAGGAAACAGGGACAGTGGATGCTGAACACTTCTTTACTTACTGACCAGGTGACGATGTGGGAACTGGGGGAGGCCTTGACTGAATACTTTGACAGTCACAGAGGGGGGGAGGTGTCTCCCAATATTGTCTGGGAAGCGCACAAATGCGTTGCGAGGGGACTGTTCATCAAACATGGCTCACGCTTGAAGAGGGAAAGGGCAGCGGAGGTCACATCTCTCCTGGCCGATATAAGGGAGCTGGAAATAACACACAAGGGGTCTTTGGGAGGGGAGATAGGGGTCAGGCTGGGCAGGAAGAGGGAGGAATTGCGCACTTTACTATACCACAAAGCCAAGGGAGTATTAGCCAAGTGTAGGAGACACTTTACGAATTCGGCAATAAGAGTGGTAGGGCACTGGGTCGTGCCCTGAGAACTCAGAGAGCAAGGGGACATGTCCCTAAAGTGCACACTTCTGGAGGGGAATGGGCCACACTGCCGAAGGACATCGCATCCGCCTCCAAAGAGTTCTACTCCTCGCTTTACTCGATAGACGGGGGGCGATCTGAAAGAGCCGGGGCGGAACTGCGGCAACGCATACGAAGTATATCTTTGATTCCGGCTTGAAACACTTTAAACCTGAGGAAGCGGCGGCACTGGAAAGGCCCATCTCAGAGGAAGAGTATTGGGCCGCAATCAAAAACTCCCCTACAGGCAAGGCCCCAGGCCCAGACGGTTTCCCCTTGCAATACTACAAAAAAGGGCGCTCTATTGCTCCCCCCATTCCTCTCAGCTTTCAACAATATTCCAACCTGCGCGGAAGCCCCACTGCCGAGGGACTCCTTAGCCGCTAACATAGTAGTCATCCCTAAAGAGGGCAAAGACCCCTCCTCCTGCTCTAGTTATAGGCCGATATCCCTCCTTAACACGGACTTGAACCTCTTTACTAGAATTTTATCAGATAGACTCTCTCCGTTGATTGGGGAGATTGTTCACACGGACTAGGCACGGTTTGTAAGGGGAAGAGAAGCAAGAGACAACACTACTAAAGCGGTAAATCTAATCCATAAGGCTAAAACGGACGGGACGCCTCTCATGCTCTTGTCGACTGACGCGGAAAAAGCGTTCGACAGAGTTAATTGGAAATTCATGGAGGAGGTTTTGCGAGTAGTGGGGGTGGGGAGGATGATGTTCAGGTGGATCTGCTCTCTGTACAGTTGTCCCATCGGCAACAGTCAAGGTGAATGGCCTCATTTCAGATAGATTCCCCATTCTTAATGGCACTAGGCAGGGCTGCCCCCTCTCGCCTTTGATCTTCATTTTGACCCTGGAACCCCTACTCTGTCGAATTAGAGGAAACATCAATGTATCGGGCCCTAGAGTTGCAGGTTCCACTTACAAAATCGCGGTGTATACGGATGACTTACTCTTTTTTTATAACTAATCCACAGGTTTCCCTCCCCAATCTGTTGAGAGAGTTGGAAATCTACTCCTCTCTTTCTAACTTTAAAATCAACATGTCAAAGTCCGAAGCATTAAATGTATCTCTACCCCAAGAACAGGTTGTCACGCTTCAATCAGCGTTCGGGTTTAGGTGGTCTAGCCATTCCCTGAGGTACTTGGGGGTCCAGTTGGCGGCGGACACCAGTCAATTATACAAATTGAATTATCTCCCCCTCTTGCAATCCATTAGAACGGATTGCGCAAGTTGGGGGAAGGGCTACTTCACCTGGTTTGGGAGGTGTGCAATATTTAAGATGAATATTCTTCCTCGGCTATTATACCTCTTTCAGTCCCTGCCGATTCGGATTCCGGGTTCCTTTTTCGGGGATATGGCTTCACTACATACTAAATTTATTTGGGCAAATAAACCGGCGAGACTTTCCCGTTACCTTTTGTGCAGGCCTAAGAGCAAAGGAGGTCTGGGAATTCCTCATTTGAAAAAATATTACTGGGCCACTCACATGGTCAGGGTACTAGACTGGTGCCTCCACTCTAAGACAAAGGCATGGGTAGCACTGGAACAGAGTTTCTCGGACATACACCTCCCGGCCACTCCTTGGCTTTTGCACTTTTCCCCGACAAACTTGAAATCTCACCCACTTATTGGTGCCACCCTGGAATGCTGCTCGAAAAGTGAGAGTCAGCGACTTCTTCTTCCAGTGCCTTCCTGCATGTCGCCGATATTAGGTGACCCGGAGATCCGTCTCAGCCTATTGGACCCCGTCTTTCGGGACTGGGCCCAGGGGGGTAGATTTCAAGCTTGTTACCTGGGAGGAGGGGGGACTGGCTAGCTCTTGCAGACATCCGCAGTCTCCTGACTCCGGACTCCATGGGGAGCTGGAGGGCGATGCAACTAAGGCATTTTCTGTGCTCCCGCCCCTGCTTCACTCAGTATGCAGGGCCCCCTATGAGGTTCGAAAAACTGTGTCTCGAGGGGGGTGTTCTACGGCATTCACTCTCTTTAGTATACAACATGTTATCAGACCCGGGAGACTTGCCCCTTCCGGCCTACTTGCGGCAGCGGGAGAGGGATCTGGGGATTGCCCTAACTGACACGCAAAGAGACAAAATTCTACTGTTAGCACATAAAACATCGATCAGCTCCAGACTGTTGGAGGCCAACCATAAACTGCTGGCAAGGTGGTACAGAGTCCCGACTAGACTGCATAGGATATTCCCTTCAGTGGACTCTACTTGTTGGAGATGCGGGTTAGAGGAAGGTGACTATGTACATGTTTTCTGGTCATGTCCCTCTCTGCAGAGGTTTTGGTCAGGGGTGAGGCAGGTAATCAGACAGGTGACCCAGACGCAAGAGACACTGGGTCCGGAGTTGTTTTTGTTACAATTATCGGAACTCCCGATCCCTAAATACAAGTGCTCCCTGCTAAGTTTCCTGGTCATGGCAGCCAGGTCCTGCATTCCTCTTGGCTGGAAGTCTACTGCCCCCCCCACGACGGCCCAGTGGGTATCAAGGGTCAACGACTTAATGCATATGGAGGATTTGACATCCTCTCTTAATGACCGTCAGGAGGACTTCTACAGGACATGGCTCCCATGGATGGAGTTCACTTCCTCAACGGATTACACAAGTCTGCTCTCTGATCCACAGGAGGGCCCTGGAGGGATGGCGGCGTGATGCTCCGAGAGTCCCCCTCCTCCCCCTTCCCCCCCCTCTCTTTTTCTCCTTCTCCCCCCCTTCTCTTCTTACCTCACTTCCCACTCTCCCCCATACTTCTCCCTTGTTCTTGTCATCCAACTTGCGCTATACACTTTTAGAATTTCTTTTTCTCTCTTTCTGCTGTACGTTCTTCTTTCATTGTATTGAGTTGGTACCCACAATAAAGATAAAACCAGACCAGACTCGTTTAGATGGAAATGGGATGCATAAGGGCACTGGTGGTCAGGACACATGTCACTGTTTTGTCCTTGATAAACTCTATGTCGTACTGTGTGGAGCGGAAAGTTTTCAATGTTACGAGTTGGTATTTAAAATAAAGAATTTGAAATTCTGTGGGATGATTTGAAGCGTGCTGTCCATGCTTGGCGACCATCAAACTTAACTGAACTGGAATTGTTTTGTAAACAGGAATGGTCAAATATACCTTCATCCAGGATCCAGGAACTCATTAAAAGCTACAGGAAGCGACTAGAGGCTGTTATTTTTGCAAAAAGAGGATCTACAAAATATTAATGTCACTTTTATGTTGAGGTGCCCATACTTTTTCACCGGTCAAATTTTGTTTAAATGTGGATTGCACATTTTCTGTTAGTACAATAAACCCTCATTTCAATCCAGAAATATTACTCAGTCCATCAGTTATTAGATATATGAAACTGAAATAGCTGTTGCAAAAACCCAAATTGTTATAAAGAAAAAAGGTTAACATTAATAGGGGTGCCCAAACTTTTTCATATGACTGTATATCGTTGGGGTTTCCCTATCAAGCTCATTGTCAGTAAAGATGGTAATACTCGGGTTTGCTTCTCTACTGCGCAACTTGGGAAAGTGTTTGAGGACTGGGATATTTCAGTTTCTCCGCCATCTACCAAGGATAAAGATTCATCCCAAAACAGGAGAATTAACCCTGAATGGTTTAAAGCTTGAAGTTCCCATAAATTTCGCCTTTTGAGGTTGTGATCTCCATTTTTCTGGACTTTTTCTGTTTCTGGAGAGGGTGCTGGCTGCTAAAGTTTGTGGCCGCATCCAGCCCACCTGCAGTTCCTGGCACACGAGCGTCTTTTTTTCACTCTAAGGCTAGGGCCCCACTTTGCGTACTTCTACTTGCAGTTCTAAACGCACGTTTTGGGTTTAAGGCTATTTGCGCACGCGGCGTTGTTGCGCGTTTTTCGGGTGCGTTTTTGGCCTCAAAACTGCAGGACTTTGCTTCCCCAGCAAAGTCTATGAGTTTTCATTTTTGCTGTCCGCACACATCTGTTTTTTTTCAGTTGCGTTTTTGTGGTGCCACAAAAACGCAGCATGTCAATTATTCCCGCGTTTTTCACTGCGCTTTTCATCCATTGAGTTCAATGGGATGTTGAAATACGCAATGAGAAACGCAAATAGCTGCGTTTTGGTGCGTTTCTAAGACCAAAAACGCAGCTATAAACGCAGGAGGTGGGCAGTAAAGTGACGTGTACAGGAAGAGGATTCCTTCTGTCAGTATATACAGAAGTGTGAATCCTCCCGGTACCGTCACCGTCGCGTCCACCTCCCGTCCTGTGCATGTATGCTGCCGTGCGGCGCCATGTCTGGGCGGGAGGTGGAAGCGGCTGCGAAAACAAAAGTTAACAGTAGAAGAAAAAAAAAAAAAAGTTATACTCACCTGTCTGCAGCCTCCCGGTGCCATGCCCGCTCCCATCTCCTCTCACGGTATCGCCACCCCCGCTCCGGCTGTGTGCAGACGGCCGGGAAACCTCCGATGGATGCAGGACCTGGCGATGGATCACCTGATGCAGTCACCTGACGCGTCAGCTGATAGTAAGTATCGCGGTGACGCGGGCGCCCGGCCGGTATCAGCGGATGCGTCAGGAGACTTTATCCCTGATTACCGGCAGCTGCTGCAGCGATCGGATGGGATCAGACTCCCACCCCATCGCTGCAGGAGCTGCCGGTAATCAGCACATAAGTGAGTATTTTTTTTTTTTTTTCTACTGATGCATCTGCTGATTGTATAATCGGCTTTTATACAATCAGCTGATGTGTGATGGGATTCAGGCACTTGATCCTGACACATCACCTGATCGCTTTGCCTTCCAGCAAACCGATCAGATGATATTGGATCCGGATTGGACGGCGCGGGACCCTGACCCAGGATTACTGCGGAGGGGGGGTTTATTTCAATAAAGATGGAGTCACTAATTGTGTTGTGTTTTATTTCTAATAAAAATATTTTTCTGTGTGTTGTGTTTTTTTTTTTATCTTTACTAGAAATTCATGGTGGCCATGTCTAATATTGGCGTGACACCATGAATTTTGGGCTTAGGGCCAGCTATACAGCTAGCCCTAACCCCATTATTACCCGGCGAGCCACCCGGCATCAGGGCAGCTGGAAGAGTTGGATACAGCGCCAGAAGATGGCGCTTCTATGAAAGCGCCATTTTCTGGGGTGGCTGCGGGACTGCAATTCACAGCGGGGGTGCCCAGAAAGCATGGGCACCCTGCACTGTGGATTCCAATCCCCAGCTGCCTAGTTGTACCCGGCTGGACTCAAAAATTGGGCGAAGCTCACGTCATTTTTTTTTAAATTATTTCATGAAATAATTAAAAAAAAAAAAAAGGGCTTCCCTATATTTTTGGTTCCCAGCTGGGTACAAATAGGCAGCTAGGGATTGGGGGCAGCCCGTACCTGCCTGCTGTACCCGGCTAGCATACAAAAATATGGCGAAGCCCACGTCATTTTTTTTGTTTGGGGGGGCAAAGAAATCCTGCATACAGTCCTGGAAGGAGGATGCTGAGCCTTGTAGTTCGACAGCTGCTGTCTGCTCTCCTGCATACACTATTGGATGGAGGATGCTGAGCCTTGTAGGCCTGCTCCCCCTGACTCTCCCTCAAGCATACAGTCCTGGATGGAGCATGCTGAGCCTTGTAGTTCTGCAGCTGCTGTCTGCTCTCCTGCATACACTAGTGGAGAATGAAGAACACATTGAAGAAGGAAATGACATCAGACCTTTTTTTTTTTTTGTTCACTGATAAAAAACGCATAAGGAGCAAAAACGCAGCAAAACGCAGCAAAAAAACGCACCAAATCGCGGCAAAACGCGTGCGTTTTTTGCCGCGTTTTTTCGACGCAGGTGCGTTTTTGTGCGTTTTTAGCGGCCAAAAACGCACAAAAACGCAGCGTCAAAAAAACGCAGTGTGCGCACATAGCCTAATTGATTTGACCAAAGTTGCCTTTTTCAGAAATTTAGCGCTGAAAACGCATGCGTATTTACCACGTTTTAGATGCGTTTTCAGCGCTTTTCACCTGCTTTTCCACCTGCGTTTTGATAATGCGTTTTGAACATCATGACACTGCTAAATAAAGTTTAAATAGTCAAACTCAATGAAAAAATTTGAAAAAAAAAAGAAACTAATTATCTTTTTGTGAAAAATAATGAAAATAGATTAATTTAATTAAATTATAGCGGTAATATGATATTTATTGAAAAAATTGCAATAATTTATTAAAATTCTTAATTTTAATTGTCGGACTATATGTGTGTGTAAAGGGACATATGAAATCATTATTTTGATAACCAAAAAGCATGCATTTTGGTAGTCCTAAACGCATGTTTTCAGCACTGGAAAAGCAGGTAAAACGCAGGAATTTGCTGGAATCTTGGTTTTTGCCATTTCTCATAGAGTTCAATGTTAGCAAAACGCACCCAAAATGGCAAAAACAATTGACATGTTGCTTCTTTGAACGCATGGTTTTTGCCACAAAATATGCAAATTAAACGCAGCGTTTAGAAACGCAAAGTGTGGTCAGAAATGTCACATTTTCCATAGGATAACATGGAAAAACAAAACGCAAGCCATTTGGCCATAAAAGGCTGGAGCTCAAAACGCTGCAGAAACGCAGGTTAAAAACGCAAAGTGGGGCCCTAGCCTTACTGTTCTGACTGCTGGTCAGTCCTTGTGTAGCTCCGTCATGTTATGTGAGGAGCAACCTGTTTCTCAGTTTTTCTTTAATTGTTATGTCATGTTGTTGATAGGTCTTGCCTGTTTACACCTTTTCTTTCTGCAGGGTTACTACTCCAAAGAAAGCAGATTCTCGGCTATCACAGCCACTTCTGGCCTTACATACAATGGGTTTAAAGGTATTGTCTCTAAATGTAAAGGGATTAAATTCTCCGCATAAAAGATCATGGGTCTGGAAGGAGGCAAGGAAGGCGAGTAGTGATGTTTTGTGCATTCAAGAAACACATTTATTTGCCCAGGATAATGGTAGAATGAAAAATGTTAATTATCCTCATCAGTTTTTTGCCAATAATGTCCACAAAAAGGCAGGTGTGGGAATCCTCATTAAAATCTCTGTAGCCTTCCAGCTTGAGAGGGTCGTGGGGGATATTGAGGGGAGATATGTCATTTTAATTGGTCTACCAAACAATGTGCAATTCACTATTGCTTCAGTGTACACCCCTAATGTGGGTCAATTAAAATTCATATGTAAATTTTTGGAGACTTTTAGGAGTGGCAAAGGGTTCCTCAGTGATATGCGGAGACTTTAATGTCCCTATGTGTAAATGCCTAGATTGTTCCCACCAAGCCCCGGCCAGAAAAGAGATGGGCCACCTGATCCGTGAGTTTCGTTTTCATGATATATGGCGATATGCTCATGCAGGAGCGAGAGACTACTCTTTTCACTCCCTAAGGTTTAATACCTACTCTAGAATAGATTATATCTTAGTAGATTATTCGTTACTATTGGGTTGTGACCAGATCAACATTGGCCCCATTACATGGTCAGACCACGCGCCCGTTATTGAGCCCGACCTTAAATCAGTAAGAGGGAGCTTAGCAACCTAATAAACCTACACAGAAAAACTCCACAAGAAATTTTTAATAAAAAATAGTTATCTTTATTAACAAACTTCAATAAAATCAGATTAAAATTCAAAGGAAAAGTAAACACAAAAATACCATGATCCAAACGGTAATTAAATAGCAGAAAATGTTCTTGAAATTAACACCCAGAAAAATTCACATAAATAATGCAATATGATGCAATAATTAATAATACCACAAGGTGGCAGAAATTATATGCAAAGTTAAACATACAATGCATTAATTCCTAATGCCACAAGGTGGCAGTATATACCCAGGACATGCAAATGTCTATAAGAAATGCAATATGATGCAGTAATTAATAATACCACAGGGTGGCAGTCTATATCTAGTTGCATACAAAGTTCTACATACACTGCATTAAATCCTAATGCCACAAGGTGGCAGTATATACCCAGGATACGCAATATGTCTAAAGAAATGGTCTTATGAATCAATGCACTAACCAGGGTCCACGCTAGTTTAATCTCACTCCAAATGGAGTATAAGACTGGGAACCATAGTCAGGGATAAAGAGATTAGAGTCCAAAGACGATAGAGAAGTAGGTACAAAGGTCACCACCTAATATAAAAGGGTATAAAGTTTTGTATTTACTGCTGGGACCCCCCTTGACGTACGTTTTGCCACCATGCTTCTTCAGAAGGGGTGTGTCACACCATATTAGGTATTATTAATTATTGCATCATATTGCATTATTTATGTGAATTATTCTGGGTGTTAATTTCACGACTATTCCTAAACCGGGGAAGCCTCCAACCTCTCTTGGTAACTTCAGACCTATCTCTCTTTTGAATTGTGATGTGAAGTTTTATGCAAAAGTCTGGGCTAATAGACTCCTCTCAGTTTTGCCGACCCTGGTCTCCCCTGACCAAGTGGGATTTGTCCCATGGAGGCAGGCTAGAGATGGCACTAGAAGAGTGATTGGTTTGATGGATTTTCTTGAGTCCAGTGGTACCCCCGGGGTATTCCTGTCTCTAGATGCAGAAAAAGCGTTGGACAGGGTACACTGGGGCCATGTGGACGCCGTTTTGGACACATTTGGTTTCTCTGGTAATATAAAGAATGCTATTATGGCCTTATACAAAAAACAAAATGCTTCGGTCTGTGCAGCGGGCTTCTATTCTGATAGCTTTTACCTGACTAATGGGACCTGCCAGGGATGCCCCCTTTCTCCTATAATTTTTGCTTTAGTTATGGAGCCCCTGGCGGAGTCCATTAGGCTCAACCTGGAAATCTCTGGAGTTAAAATAGGCCCTGTAGAACATAAAATCGGTCTATATGCAGACGATGTAATAATACTCTCTTGCACTGTGAAAGATCATTGATAGGGATCAAAAACGCTCTCCTTGAATTTTATAAGATTTCATATTACAAGCTAAATGAAAGAAAATCGGTTCTCTTCTCAGTTAATGTTCCACCATCTGTTAGAGATAAAATCTCCTCACTTGTCCCATATACTTGGGCCCAGGACGACTTTTCGTACCTAGGGCTAAGGATTTGTAAACTTTCCAATATTGTCAAACAGAATTTTAATACTCTGCTTGATTCCATTCGAAAGGACATAGACAATCAAATACATTTACCCCTTTCCTGGATGGTGCGCATTCAGATAGTTAAGATGATGTTCCTACCAAAAATAATCTATTTATTCCGTTGTCTTCCCTTGAGGTTCCCCAAGAGGTTTCTCTCTCTCCTGCAGGCAGTTGTGAGCAGATTTATTTGGGCAGGAAAGAAACCTAGGGTTGGTATGTCTACCTTATTTTATAGTTATTCACATGGTGGTCTGGGGGTCCTGAATTTTTATTCGTACCATAAAGCAGCTGTTCTAGAGGCGTTAAGGGAATGGTATGATGATTCTAGTACTCACAAATGGGTGCTTGTGGAGAAATACTTAGCCCCGAGTGGGACTTTGAGATTTCTACTGGAGGCGCGAGTACTTAGTTCCTTTGCGCCCTCTCTACCCCTGCAGACAATGAAAGTGGCATTTTCTTATTGGTCTGATCTGGTCTCTACTCATCAGGTGATTAAATTTGAGTCTATCTCTATTAGAGCCTTGGAGCTTCATGTGGATGGCTTCATGTTAGGCAATTGGGTGAGGAATGGTATTATGGTCATGAAAGATATCCTCTGAATTCAGGAGTTGAAACCTTTCTCTGCCCTAATGGATGAATTTGGCCTTCACAAAAATAACTTCTACCAGTATCTGCAAATTCGGCATTTTTTAAATTCATCTGTATTTCCCTTATCCTGTCATAATGCTGTTTTCTCGCCAATGCAGCGGGTTTTTTTTAGTTCCTCCTCCTCTCAAAAACACGGCCTCTCGGTAGTATATAAAGTGTTTCATTCCCCCGGTAATGGTCCTAAACAAGCGTATATGAGGCGCTGGGAAGGGGCTCTTGCTTTCTCCTCAACCCCAGACCAATGGTGGTCCGCTTCTGGCGACCTGAAAAAATATTCCTCCTGTATTAATGATCTTGAGCAGCTTAAGAAAGTTCACTTTGACTGGTACTACACCCCGCTGAAGATTTCCAAATTCCATGGTTCCTATCCCCAATCCTGCTGGAAGGGCTGCTCGGGTGTTGGTTCCCTAGGGCACGTGTGGTGGGATTGCCCGCTCATCCGGCCTTTTTGGGAAGAAGTGTCTAACATTATTACCTCAGTTATAGGCCTGGCTGGAAGTTTGAGCGGTCCGCTAGCAGTTTTGGGGATCGGTTTACATATATTCCCTGGCGATTTGAGACAAATTGTATAACACATTCTAATAGCAGCACGTATGTGTCTGGCAGACCACTGGAGAGAAATAACTATCCCCTCTAAATTGGAAATTATCCAAAAAATCAATAAACATTACCAATACGAGCTCCTTCTGACCTCAAATCTGTTTACCAAAAATAAAATAAGGAATCGTTGGTCCCCCTGGCTAGTGTCCAAATTCTCGTCCTTCCAGTCCTGATTGGTGGACCTGTTATATTATTACCCATCATCCCTACCCTTGCTTCCCATGTTGCAAATTGTATGCCCTAACCCTACTATGCAGAATTTTCAGCTGTTATCTGTCTTTACTTTGAATTTTATTGTCCTGCTATTATAGGACAATTTTTTCAAGTGTCCGCATGTTTGTTGCGGTGTATAACCTGTATTATGCAAAATCGTAATAAAAATTTATTGAAATAAAATTACCAGGATGGCGTCCCTTAGTAGAGAATTTGGGGACATTACCCCCATAAGTGTCAACAGCAGATCCTCACCCCATAACAGTGTGTCATGACCACATTTTTTGCTTAAAATTTATTTTCCTATTTTCCTCCTCTAAAACCAGGGTGCGTCTTATAGTCCGAAAAATACGGTATGTTCATTCTTCATTGCGTTTTGTGAACATTTTCCACCCATTGAAATGTATGAGGTGTGTCAAAACGCTACCAAAATGTTTAGCTGTGCACTGCATTTTGCATCCGTTCTTGTCAACAAAAACGCAGGTCTCTCTCTCTGTCGGTCTCTCCCTCTCCCTCCTTTATACTCACAGATCACCGACACGGCTGGCACACGGCTTCTCCTGCTTCTGAAAGTGCCGGCCGCTTATTAGGCTAATCTCATATTCACTGTTTCCCCCGCCCACCGCCACCTATGATTGGTTGAAGTCAAACGCACCCCCACGTTGAATAACAGCTGTCTCACTGCAACCAATCACAGCCGACGGTGGGTGGGTCTATATCATGCAGTAAAATAAATTAAAAAAAAACAAAAAAAAAAACACCCCGACATGCAGTCTCCCCCCCCCCCAATTGATACCCAGCCTTTATAAAGCCTCACAGCCACTGGCTGGTATTCTCAGACTGGGGAGGCCTATCGTTTTTAGGCTGCCCCCTAGCCTAAATATATCAGCCAGCAGCCACCCGGAATTGCCGCATTCATTAGCTGCGACAGTCCCAGGACTTTACCCGGCTCATCCCGATTACCATGGTGCAGTGGCAATCGGGGTAATAAGGAGTTAATGGCAGCCCATAGCTGCCACTAACATGTACAAAAAAAACAACACCCTGTATGGAGACATGGGGCTCAGTGGGTGCTCTTGTCCGCTGGCCTAGCCGCCTTTAGAAAGACAGCGTGGCTCAGGGCTCATCACAACTGAACGCACGACCTCCTTAACCGTGGGCGGAACACTACTCAGACAACACAGGGTGAGGGAATCACAATATTAAGACTTTATTGGATCCCCAAAATATTAACGGCACATAACACATAACCAGCAAAACACAAAAATGTAACAGGCAACAGAGTCTCACCCTTCCGCTGGCTCACCAGGGATTTAGAATGTCCATGCCTCAGAGCTTCCAGGGCTACTTACTCCATTCCAGCAGCACCCCGCTTTTGGCAGGCACCCACCGAGAATGGAATAACGCCAGATTTAGGAAGCTGGCTGAGGTTTGCAAAGTCTGTAGCCAGGTGACCAAATTGTCCCAACCTCAGTTTCTTCCTTAGGTAGTCCTTGATATCAAAGCCGAATCCTTGCATTCAGTGCTGAAGCCCATATAGTGTTATAATCCAGGCTTGCCAATCAGATCCGCAGGTCCTAGATTGGTAGCATGTAGCCAGAGTCTCCCTGAGCAAAATGAACAGTCCTCCTTCTTATACCCCTGAGCTCTCCTTTCAGACCATTGGGGTCTTCACGATTGGTGGAAAAGACTGGGCTCTTATTGGCTAGATTTCAAGCTATTTTCAAATATCCAGAGACAAGGGTGGGACAGGTACATTACATCACATCTAGCAATTCACTTAGTAATACAATGGGAACTTCTCATAACTCAATTGAATTATCTGCGTGTTTGGCCTCCAGTGGCCACAACAATTACATGAGTCAACAAGAGCCTTGTAAAAACAATGAGGGGCTTATCCCCAGTCTATAAACAAACTATCTTCATGTCTAGCTGAATGTTAAGAAACTTTAACCCATGAGAGTCCATGTCGTCACATTCCTCCCCCTTCTTAATATTAGCCAGACATGATAGGCTTCCGATCATCCTTCTCCTCTTGACGGCATTGTCCTTTTTAATGGTGAGGTCAGCATCAGAGGCTTGCATCTATACACCTCCCCCTGATTACCTCCCCCAGGTTGAGCAGCCATATTGTAGACAATCACTAAGGTGGGGCCCGTGAGTTGGGATTCCCTGAATTCCTTATGATCTATCTCCCCCCAGTCAATGGCCACAGTTGGGTCTGAGGTACTCACATTCGTTGCATCTGAGGAGGAGGCTGAAGATTGAGGAGGAGGATTCCCCTCAGATGGGTTGGTAGAAACATCTGCACAAGGATGGTGTTTGGCTTGGCTGTGGGTGATGGCGGTAACAAACTGGCTGGATAGTCCTTGTCCTAGGTCATTCTCCAAAATGACTGGTGTGAGCAGGTAATCCACAAGCCCCACTTTCACTTCCCTCTGGGTGGTATCCAAAACAAACAGGCTTGGGGGGGCCATCTATGAACCCCACTTCAACTTCCTCCTGGCTAGTCCCCAAAACAACAGGTGTGGGGAGACCATCCATAAGCCCTACATCAACTTCATCCTGGATAGTCCCCAAAACAACAGGTATCGGGAGGCTGCCCATAAGCTCCATATGGACCTCTTCCTGGTCAGACCCCAAAATAACAGGGGTGGGGATGCTGTTCATAAGCACCACATCAGCCTTGCTCTGGTCAGTCTCCACAATGACAGGTATGGGGAGGCTGTTCACAAGTCCCACATCGATTGTTTCCTGGTTGGTCCCCAAAATATCAGGTGTGGGGAGGCTGTGCACAAGTCTCACATCAACCTCTTCCTGGTCATTTCCCAAAATAACTGGTGTGGGTACGGTGTCCATAAGCTCCACCTCGACCTCTCCCTGGTCGGTCCTTAGGTCCAACTGCACAGATGCCAGAGGGATGTCCGAGCGCTTGTCCTCAGCCATGGAGATGGATAATTGGGAATCTGGTAAATGGTCTTCTGGGGAAACAATAACTGGGCTTACCAAGGTGATGGAAGATCCAGTGTCTCGAAGTCCCTGAGCCTGTATATCACCGACCTTGACCGTCTGGATGTGGGGATGGAGGTTGGCTGGTGTACGGTGTCCGGCCTGCCGTAGGGTGTGGACTGGGTAAACCACTTCCTCAGCTGTTGGTGTTTCTCAGGAGTAGCATTCCTCAGGTCTCGTTGGTTCATCTCGGCATATGTTGACTGGTTGGACTGGCAGACGGGCTCCAAGCATGCAGCCTCTATTTTGGAGACAATCTTTATCGATATGTCCATGGCGCCCACATGTATAACAGAGCTGTAGACTGGGCAAGTCACAGGCCCTGTTTCTAGACCTTTGTTTCGGTGCAGCTTCTGCTGGGTAGCGGGACCATCCTTCTCGAGCGGCTGGTGCTAGCAGTACGGCAGCTGGAACTCCATAAACATATTCCAGAACCCAAGCCCTCTCTTCTCTTGAGGATTTAGGCCCCAATGCAGTCAACAACGCTGTGGCTTGGGCCATTTTGGACCAAGTTGATTCCCGATTGACACTAGATCCATGATGTGGCACATAGTTTAAATCCTCTGGGTCAATATCGGCAGGATCCTCATCGTCCCCTGCATCATTCTGGGCATCTCAACGGACTAATTTTTGAATCAAGTCCGACCGAGTGTCAGCGTTCCAGTAGACAATCTTTCGCCTCTGGCACAGATCCTGTAGCATCCATTTACTGCTGCGGTCGTAACTCCTCTCTGGTCCTTGTCCCATGGCTGAGCTGGTGGGGTTGGACATGGCAGCGTCCGAAACCTGAATGCCTCCCCTATGGCCTGCTGGGTATGCTTATGTGCCTCCCTGGTTGTTGAGCCCTGGACGGTGTCCACGAACACCAGTCCTCTACAGCTCCCCTGGATAAACCAGGCTGAGTAGCATCCCACTGCTGCCACCAATTGTGGAGACACGGGGCTCAGTGGGTGCTCTTGTCCGCTGGCCCAGCCGCCTTTAGAAAGACAGCGTGGCTCAGGGCTCATCCCAACTGAATGCACGACCTCCTTAACCGTGGGCGGAACATTACTCAGACAACACAGGGTGAGGGAATCACAATATTAAGACTTTATTGGATCCCCAAAATATTAACGGCACATAACACATAACCAGCAAAACACAAAAATGAAACAGGCAACAGAGTCTCACCCTTCTGCTGGCTCACCAGGGATTTAGAATGTCCATGCCTCAGAGCATCCAGGGCTACTTACTCCAATCCAGCAGCACCCCGCTTTTGGCGGGCACCCACCGAGAATGGAATAACGCCAGATTTAGGAAGCTGGCTGAGGTCTGCAAAGTCTGTAGCCAGGTGACCAAATTGTCCCAACCTGTGTTTCTTCCTTAGGTAGTCCTTGATATCAAAGCCGAATCCTTGCATTCAGTGCTGAAGTCCATATAGTGTTATAATCCAGGCTTGCCAATCGGATCCGCAGGTCCTAGATTGGTAGCATGTAGCCAGAGTCTCCCTGAGCAAAATGAACAGTTCTCCTTCTTATACCCCTGAGCTCTCCTTTCAGACCATTGGGGTCTTCACGATTGGTGGAAAAGACTGGGCTCTTATTGGCTAGATTTCAAGCTATTTTCAAATATCCAGAGACAAGGGTGGGACAGGTACATTACATCACATCTAGCAATTCACTTAGTAATACAATGGGAACTTCGCATAATTGAGTTATCTGGGTGTTTGGGCTCCAGTGGCCACAACAATTACATGAGTCAACAAGAGCCTTGTAAAAACAATGAGGGGCTTATCCCCAGTCTATAAACAAACTATCTTCATGTCTAGCTGAATGTTAAGAAACTTTAACCCATGAGAGTCCATGTCGTCACATTCCTCCCCCTTCTTAATATTAGCCAGACATGATAGGCTTCCGGTCATCCTTCTCCTCTTGACGGCATTGTCTTTTTTAATGGTGAGGTCAGCATCAGAGGCTTGCATCTATACACCTCCCCCTGATTACCTTCCCCAGGTTGAGCAGCCATATTGCAGACAATCACTAAGGTGGGGCCCCTGAGTTGGGATTCCCTGAATTCCTTATGATCTATCTCCCCCCAGTCAATGGCCACAGTTGGGTCTGAGGTACTCACATTCGTTGCATCTGATGAGGAGGCTGAAGATTGAGGAGGAGGATTCCCCTCACATGGGTTGGTAGAAACATCTGCACAAGGATGGTGTTTGGCTTGGCTGTGGGTGATGGCGGTAACAAACTGGCTGGATAGTCCTTGTCCTGGGTCATTCTCCAAAATGACTGGTGTGAGCAGGTAATCCACAAGCCCCACTTTCACTTCCCTCTGGGTGGTATCCGAAACAACAGGCTTGGTGGGGCCATCTATGAACCCCACTTCAACTTCCTCCTGGCTAGTCCCCGAAACAACAGGTGTGGGGAGACCATCCATGAGCCCTACATCAACTTCCTCCTGGTTAGTCCTCGAAACAACAGGTGTGGGGAGGCTGTCCATAAGCTCCATATGGACCTCTTCCTGGTCAGACCCCAAAATAACAGGGGTGGGGATGCTGTTCATAAGCATCACATCAGCCTTGCTCTGGTCAGTCTCCACAATGACAAGTATGGGGAGGCTGTTCACAAGTCCCACATCGATTGTTTCCTGGTTGGTCCCCAAAATATCAGGTGTGGGGAGGCTGTCCACAAGTCTCACATCAACCTCTTCCTGGTCATTTCCCAAAATAACTGGTGTGGGTACGGTGTCCATAAGCTCCACCTCGACCTCTCCCTGGTTGGTCCTTAGGTCCAACTGCACAGATGCCAGAGGGATGTCCAAGCGCTTGTCCTCAGCCATGGAGATTGGTAATTGGGAATCTGGTAAATGGTCTTCTGGGGAAACAATAACTGGGCTTACCGTCTGGATGTGGGGATGGAGGTTGGCTGGTGTACTGTGTCCGGCCTGCCGTAGGGTGTGGACTGGGTAAACCACTTCCTCAGCTGTTGGTGTTTCTCGGGAGTAGCATTCCTCAGGTCTCGTTGGTTCATCTCGGCATATGTTGACTGGTTGGACTGGCAGACGGGCTCCAAGCATGCGGCCTCTATTTTGGAGACAGTCTTTATCGATATGTCCATGGCGCCCACATGTACAGTGCCTACAAGTAGTATTCAACCCCCTGCAGATTTAGCAGGTTTGATAAGATGCAAATAAGTTAGAGCCTGCAAACTTCAAACAAGAGCAGGATTTAGTAACAGATGCATAAATCTTACAAACCAACAAGTTATGTTGCTCAGTTAAATTTTAATAAATTTTCAACATAAAAGTGTGGGTCAATTATTATTCAACCCCTAGGTTTAATATTTTGTGGAATAACCCTTGTTTGCAATTACAGCTAATAATCGTCTTTTATAAGACCTGATCAGGCCGGCACGGGTCTCTGGAGTTATCTTGGCCCACTCCTCCATGCAGATCTTCTCCAAGTTTTCTAGGTTCTTTGGGTGTCTCATGTGGACTTTAATCTTAAACTCCTTCCACAAGTTTTCAATTGGGTTAAGGTCAGGAGACTGACTAGGCCACTGCAACACCTTGATTTTTTCCCTCTTGAACCAGGCCTTGGTTTTCTTGGCTGTGTGCTTTGGGTCGTTGTCTTGTTGGAAGATGAAATGATGACCCATCTTAAGATCCTTGATGGAGGAGCGGATGTTCTTGGCCAAAATCTCCAGGTAGGCCGTGCTATCCATCTTCCCATGGATGCGGACCAGATGGCCAGGCCCCTTGGCTGAGAAACAGCCCCACAGCATGATGCTGCCACCACCATGCTTGACTGTAGGGATGGTATTCTTGGGGTCGTATGCAGTGCCATCCAGTCTCCAAACGTCACGTGTGTGGTTGGCACCAAAGATCTCGATCTTGGTCTCATCAGACCAGAGAACCTTGTACCAGTCTGTCTCAGTCCTCCAAGTGATCATGAGCAAACTGTAGACGAGCCTTGACATGACGCTTTGAAAGTAAAGGTACCTTACAGGCTCGTCTGGAACGGAGACCATTGCGGTGGAGTACGTTACTTATGGTAGTGACTGAAACCAATGTCCCCACTGCCATGAGATCTTCCCGGAGCTCCTTCCTTGTTGTCCTTGGGTTAGCCTTGACTCTTCGAACAAGCCTGGCCTCGGCATGGGTGGAAACTTTCAAAGGCTGTCCAGGCTGTGGAAGGCTAACAGTAGTTCCATAAGCCTTCCACTTCCGGATGATGCTCCCAACAGTGGAGACAGGTAGGCCCAACTCCTTGGAAAGGCTTTTGTACCCCTTGCCAACCTTGTGACCCTCCACGATCTTGTCTCTGATGGCCTTGGAATGCTCCTTTGTCTTTCCCATGTTGACCAAGTATGAGTGCTGTTCACAAGTTTGGGGAGGGTCTTAATTAGTCAAAAAAGGCTGGAAAAAGAGATAATTAATCCAAACATGTGAAGCTCATTGTTCTTTGTGCCTGAAATACTTCTTAATACTTTAGGGGAACCAAACAGAATTCTTGTGGTTTGAGGGGTTGAATAATAAATGACCCTCTGAAGAAACTTTTCACAATTTAAAAAAAAAAAAATAAAAAAAGAAATAACATTCTTTTTTGCTGCAGTGCATTTCACACTTCCAGGCTGATCTACAGTCCAAATGTCACAATGCCAAGTTAATTACGAATGTGTAAACCTGCTAAATCTGCAGGGGGTTGAATACTACTTGTAGGAACTGTATAACAGCGCTGTAGATTGGGCAAGTCACAGGCCCTGTTTGTTGACCTTTGTTTCGGTGCAGCTTCTGCTGGGTAGCGGGACCATCCTTCTCGAGCGGCTGGTGCTAGGAGTACGGCAGCTGGAACTCCATAAACATATTCCAGAACCCAAGCCCTCTCTTCTTTTGAGGATTTAGGCCCCAATGCAGTCAACAACGCTGTGGCTTGGGCCATTTTGGACCAAGTTGATTCCCGATTGACACTAGATCCATGATGTGGCACATAGTTTAAATCCTCTGAGTCAATATCGGCGGGATCCTCATCGTCCCCTGCATCATTCTGGGCATCCCAACGGACTAATTTTTGAATCAAGTCCGACCGAGTGTCAGCGTTCCAGTAGACAATCTTTCGCCTCTGGCACAGATCCTGTAGCATCCATTTACTGCTGCGGTCGTAACTCCTCTCTGGTCCTTGTCCCATGGCTGAGCTAGTTGGGTTGGACATGGCAGCGTCCGAAACCTGAATGCCTCCCCTATGGCCTGCTGGGTATATTTATGTGCCTCCCTGGTTGTTGAGCCCTGGACGGTGTCCACGAACACCAGTCCTTGATAAAGGATGGCAGACCCTCCACAAGTGGCTGGAGTTTGGTATCGATCCAGCGGTTCACACGCTCCAAGAAATTTCCTCTGCCTGAGACAATCGGTCTCCCTGGTGGCACGTTAATATCCTTATGGATCTTCGGCAGGAGGTATAGAGTGGGAATCGCTGGTTCGATAACCTGAAGTGCCGAAGCCAGCTCCTTGGTGACAACATTGCCGTCTAGTGCTACTTTAAGGGATCTCTGAAGCAGTGTTGTAAAAGCAGACAGGGGATTGTATGTCAGTTTTTTATAGCAAACCCTATCCCGTAATTGTCTGAATGCTTCCTTTTCATAGAGATCCCTTGGCCAGACGACAACGTTCCCACCCTTGTCTGCTGGCTTCAGAAGCACATCAGGCAAGGACCGCAACTCCCGCAACCTAACCCGTTCCTGCCGAGTGAGGTTATCCTGTACAATGCCAGATGGAATACTATCAAATTCTTTGGAAACCAAATTAACAAACATTTCCACATTGGCACAGGACGAAAGTGGAGGGAATCTCCTGGAGCGTGGACGTATTGAAGGGGGGATCTTACCTCCCTCGGACAAATTGTGTTCAATGGCGAGTTCCTCAAGGTCCCGCAGGGCTACTTGTTCCTCCTCTGTAGGAAAAAGTTGATGTAAATTAGTATCAAAAAAAATTTCTTAAAAAGTAGGGAGCGAGCAAACAGATGCAGGTCTTTAGTGGCTATGAATTTATCGAATCTGGCAGTCGGTGAGAAGGAGAATCCCCTTTCCAAGAGAGAAATATCGGAAGAAGATAAAATGTGTGAACTTAAGTTAATCACCTTATTAGAATGCTTGTAGCCAGAGGTCCTCTAGTTATTCGATTTAGTGGAGGATGTCATATTCTCTCTTGGTCTCCCAATCATCATACCAGAACGAGTGGTGATACTAGACTGAAGAGATGGTGCATCTGATTGATCGCTAATTGAGGAAAGGGATGAAAAAGAGGAGGCACGAGCAGCCCTAGGTGACCCAGAAGGATCTACCGTACTCTCCAAAAATAAACTGACTTCTGGAGGAAGTCCCGTTGATCTCGAGCCCATTTCCTGGCTTGTGTGTCATGTATCTTCTTGACACACCCATCCAGGGCTTTTTCCAATTTAGAGTCATAAGCCGACATTTGGTCCGGAGGACAATCTTCCTTAAATTTAGACTGTACTTCATCCAACTTACTGTCGATAGTGGTAATACTTTTAGTATTTAACTCAATCAACAGTTCCATAAAGATTGAGGAACAAGTGTTGCAAGCATCCTCCCATCTAGAGATGAATGATGTGTCATCAATAGAGAACGTAGGAATGACACGGACCCTTAGCCCACGGGGGATTAATTTTTTGGATATATATCTCTGTAAAAATAGGCGATTCCACCATAATTTAGACCTCTTAAGATGTAATTGCTGAATGGCTTGGAATGCCTCCTCAAGATTGTGGTCACTTGTAGATGGAGTACCGCGTTCCAAATCACCATATACCTGGTTGGCCTGGTCCAGTCAACTTTTTTCTTTAGCCTTATAGTCCATGGCTGAACCACAAATGCCTGTGCAAAACACAGTAATATTAATATACAAGAAAAGCCACAGCCACTCCATAATTTACCAGGAAAATGTGTGACAATATAGTAAAACCATAGTGATCACAGTGCCTGGATGGGGACTAGGACAAGTCGTTTATACTTAAATGCAAAACAAGAGAAATTTACAACCAGAGTCCAGGGTACAAAGGTGAAAAACTTTATTGGGTGGATAGGTGCAGGGCGGCACTAACAAGTGTGGACATAGGCAATGATCTTTAACAGACTGCTGACAAGCCATAAATAATCAATACTTATATTAGGCAACGATTACATGTGAACCGATATACCTATGTGTACAGTCAGGTAATCAACAGTCCACCAGGGAGACTGCATGAGAAACACGCTTTAATATAGACGGGTCACAGACCAAAAAACCTCCTGAATGGATCATGGCAATCACATATAGTATATATGAAAAGCAATCAATTTCAAAAGGGTTGCACAAGGTTTACATGGAGGATTGTGGAAGGGACCCCAGCACCCCAAATGTCGAGGGGACAATAGTAAAGGTGTCCCACTAAGGTGGGGCCCATGAGTTGGGATTCCCTGAATTCCTTATGATCTATCTCCCCCCAGTCAATGGCCACAGTTGGGTCTGAGGTACTCACATTCGTTGCATCTGATGAGGAGGCTGAAGATTGAGGAGGAGGATTCCCCTCAGATGGGTTAGTAGAAACATCTGCACAAGGATGGTGTTTGGCTTGGCTGTGGGTGATGGCGGTAACAAACTGGCTGGATAGTCCTTGTCCTAGGTCATTCTCCAAAATGACTGGTGTGAGCAGGTAATCCACAAGCCCCACTTCCACTTCCCTCTGGGTGGTATCCGAAACAACAGGCTTGGTGGGGCCATCTATGAACCCCACTTCAACTTCCTCCTGGCTAGTCCCCGAAACAACAGGTGTGGGGAGACCATCCATGAGCCCTACATCAACTTCCTCCTGGTTAGTCCCCGAAACAACAGGTGTGGGGAGGCTGTCCATAAGCTCCATATGGGCCTCTTCCTGGTCTGACCCCAAAATAACAGGGGTGGGGATGCTGTTCATAAGCACCACATCAGCCTTGCTCTGGTCAGTCTCCACAATGACAGGTATGGGGAGGCTGTTCACAAGTCCCACATCGATTGTTTCCTGGTTGGTCCCCAAAATATCAGGTGTGGGGAGGCTGTCCACAAGTCTCACATCAACCTCTTCCTGGTCATTTCCCAAAATAACTGGTGTGGGTACGGTGTCCATAAGCTCCACCTCGACCTCTCCCTGGTCGGTCCTTAGGTCCAACTGCACACATGCCAGAGGGATGTCCGAGCGCTTGTCCTCAGCCATGGAGATGGATAATTGGGAATCTGGTAAATGGTCTTCTGGGGAAACAATGACGGGCTTACCAAGATGATGGAAGATCCAGTGTCTCGAAGTCCCTGAGCCTGTTTATCACCGACCTTGACCGTCTGGATGTGGGGATGGAGGTTGGCTGGTGTACGGTGTCCGGCCTGCCGTAGAGTGTGGACTTGGAAATCCACTTCCTCAGCTGTTGGTGTTTCTCGGGAGTAGCATTCCTCAGGTCTCGTTGGTTCATCTCGGCATATGTTGACTGGTTGGACTGGCAGACGGGCTCCAAGTATGCGGCCTCTATTTTGGAGACAATCTTTATCGATATGTCCATGGCGCCCACATGTATAACAGCGCTGTAGATTGGGCAAGTCACAGGCCCTGTTTGTAGACCTTTGTTTCGGTGCAGCTTCTGCTGGGTAGCGGGACCATCCTTCTCGAGCGGCTGGTTCTAGCAGTACGGCAGCTGGAACTCCATAAACATATTCCAGAACCCAAGCCCTCTCTTCTCTTGAGGATTTAGGCATCAATGCAGTCAACAACGCTGTGGCTTGGGCCATTTTGGACCAAGTTGATTCCCGATTGACACTAGATCAAATGTGTGGCACATAGTTTTAATCCTCTGGGTCAATATCGACGGGATCCTCATCTTCCCCTGCATCATTCTGGGTATCCCAACGGACTAAATTTTGAATCAAGTCCGACCGAGTGTCAGCATTCCAGTAGACAATCTTTCGCCTCTGGCACAGATCCTGTAGCATCCATTTACTGCTGCGGTCGTAACTCCTCTCTGGTCCTTGTCCCATGGCTGAGCTGGTGGGGTTGGACATGGCAGCGTCCGAAACCTGAATGCCTCCCCTATGGCCTGCTGGGTATGCTTATGTGCCTCCCTGGTTGTTGAGCCCTGGACGGTGTCCACGAACACCAGTCCTCTACAGCTCCCCTGGATAAACCAGGCTGAGTAGCGTCCCACTGCTGCCACCAATTGTGGAGACACGGGGCTCAGTGGGTGCTCTTGTCCGCTGGCCCAGCCGCCTTTAGAAAGACAGCGTGGCTAAGGGCTCATCACAAATGAACGCACGACCTCCTTAACCGTGGGCGGAACACTACTCAGACAACACAGGGTGAGGGAATCACAATATTAAGACTTTATTTGATCCTCAAAATATTAACGGCACATAACCAGCAAAACACAAAAATGTAACAGGCAACAGAGTCTCACCCTTCCGCTGGCTCACCAGGGATTTAGAATGTCCATGCCTCAGAGCTTCCAGGGCTACTTACTCCAATCCAGCAGCAACCCGCTTTTGGCGGGCACCCACCGAGAATGGAATAACGCCAGATTTAGGAAGCTAGCTGAGGTCTGCAAAGTCTGTAGCTAGGTGACCAAATTGTCCCAACCTGGGTTTCTTCCTTAGGTAGTCCTTGATATCAAAGCCGAAGCCTTGCATTCAGTGCTGAAGTCCATATAGTGTTATAATCCAGGCTTGCCAATCAGATCCGCAAGTCCTAGATTGGTAGCATGTAGCCAGAGTCTCCCTGAGCAAAATGAACAGTTCTCCTTCTTATACCCCTGAGCTCTCCTTTCAGACCATTGGGGTCTTCACGATTGGTGGAAAAGACTGGGCTCTTATTGGCTAGATTTCAAGCTATTTTCAAATATCCAGAGACAAGGGTTGGACAGGTACATTACATCACATCTAGCAATTCACTTAGTAATGCAATGGGAACTTCGCATAATTGAGTTTTCTGGGTGTTTGGGCTCCAGTGGCCACAACAATTACATGAGTCAATAAGAGCCTTGTAAAAACAATGAGGGGCTTATCCCCATTCTATAAACAAACTATCTTCATGTCTAGCTGAATGTTAAGAAACTTTAACCCATGAGAGTCCATGTCGTCACACCCTGGTCAAAAAAAATCGAGCTGCCTGTGGAATCACCACACATTCAGTGACGTAGGGACGCACATCCAAGTCAAGGGATCACTTGATATAACATTCCATAAAAAGAAGTAGTGACAGCTTCCCATTGTGTGAAGTTCAATTCAATTCATCTTTATCCATTGGTTGAGCACAGCAACGTTTCGACCAGTTTGGTCTTTTTCAAGCATAATCCTTATGCTTGAAAGAGACCAAACCGGTCAAAATGTTGCTGTGCTCAACCAATGGCATAAAGATGAATTGAATTGAACTTCACCCAATGTGACGCTGTCACTACTACTTATCATAGCTGCCACTAAATCCTAAGTTAATCATGGCAGGCGTCTATAAGACACTCTACATGATTAATCTGTAAGTAAATAAACACATACACCCAAAAAATCCTTTAGTTGGAATAGAAGACAAAAACACACCCTCTTTTACCACTTTATTAACCCCCAAACACCATTCCAGGTCCGACGTAATCCACACAAGGTCCCACGACGCTTCCAGCTCTGCTACATCGGAATCTCACAGCGAGCTGCCATAGAGCATGACTGCTCGCTGTGAGCTCCACACAGTAACTGAAGTGAGTCGGGGTATCAGCGGTGATGTCACTCAGGTGATTTGCGGTCACAGTTGAGCCATTCACCTGTGACCGAAAATCAGGCCGCGACAGAGACAGAGCCGTGCGATGAGAATGAACTCGGGCTCTGTCTCAGTCTGCTGTCAGCAGGTAGTCATGCTATTCTTTCTATTTTTCTATCTATCCCTCTATGTATCCTAGCTATCATATTTTATTTCTCCTTTAAAAATGCACTGTCCAAAACACAGCCCAAACGCAATGAAAACGCATGCGTTTTTACCGCATTTTTTTGTCAAATACAGTGCTTGCATTTGTCAAGCGTCTGGCAGCGTGCAGACATAGCCTAAGGCTAAGACCCCACTTTGCGTTTCCACCTGCGTTTTAGGTGCTTTTTAGGTCCGTTTTGAGAAGCACCTTTTTCATGCCAAAAGGCATGCGTTTTGATTTTACAGCAAAGTCTATGGAAAATGGGGATTTCTAGACCCCACTTTGCGTTTCCAAACACTGCGTTTAATTTGCATATTTTGTGGCAAAAAACATGCGTTTAAAGAAGCAGTATGTCAATTGTTTTTGCCATTTTGGCTGCGTTTTGCTAAGATTGCAGTCAATGAGAAATGGCAAGAACGAAGAATCCTTCAAATTCCTGCGTTTTACCTGCTTTTTATGTGCAGAAAACATGCGTTTTGGACTACCAAAACTCATGCTTTTTGGACATTAAAATAATGATTTCATATGTACCTTTACACACACACATAGTCCGACAATTAAATTTAAGAAAAATAATAATTGATTGCTATTTTTCCAATAAATAGTATATTACCGCTATAATTTTATTAAATATTTCTATTTCTTTAATTATTTCAAAAATTCTATATGTGTTCCTTTTTTTTTTTTTTTTCCCATTTTGTTTGACTATTTAATCTTTATTTAGCAGTGTCTTGATGTTCAAAACACATCTGTCAAAATGCAGGTGAAAAAGCATGTAAAAAGCGCTGAAAACGCATCTAATACGCGGTAAATACGCATGCGTTTTCAGTGCTAAATTTCTGAAAAAGGCAACTTTGGTCAAATCAATTAAGCCCAAAACGTGCGTTTAGAACTGCAAGTAGAAGAACGCAAAGTGGGGTCTTAGCCTAAAGGGAATCTTTCAGTAAATTAAACCTTTCTAACTCTATATGGGCATGCAGGTTACAGAAAGCACAATATAATTATATATTGATATCTGCAGTGAGACCAGAATTAACATAGTACAGCAGAAGTGAATATTGTCAAATTACAAACACATTTGCAGCTGCCCTTTCAGTGCTTCTGCTGCTACCTGACAGGCAGCATGCATGTGGTGTGTTAAGGGCAATACAGCAGAGCTGACAACACTATGAAAGGACAACTAGAAATATACTAGTAATGAGACAATATTCAACTCTGCTGTACTGTGCTGGTTATAATCAGTTACAGCTCTGCAGCAGAGCAGTCAGCACTATGAGAGGACAACTGCTGCAAATATTTGTAATGAGACAAGGTTTACCACTATAGTACTGTGTGCGAGCTCTGTTCTACTTTGTTGGTTCAGATCTCACTGCAGAGCTGTGCGATTATGAGATCAAAGTATCAGTCCTTAAGTCTCACACTGGTAACACCCTCTTTTATTCAACCCCTTCACATCACATGTCGTGTCTCTGACTTTCATTTGTTAAATTCCGCTGTCGATCTGACATTGGTATTTATCACACCAGCAGGAGGGCACGCTGCTATGCACCCGTGATGTGATCTGCGAAGTATAGTACAAGTGATCAGATAATCACCCTAAAGGGGAATAGAAAAATACAGTAAAGAGTGAAAAAAAGGTTTTTAAAATATGAAAAAAAAAGTCCAAATCACTTATTACATCCCATGTTCGTGAGGTCTGCTGTTATACACGGAGATAACATTTTTTGAGGTTCTTACCCTGAGTATCATATTGTTGATACCATCCCCTTTTACGTCCTTATATTAGTATCAGTGTTTTTATAGTCATACACGCCTCCATTTTGGAGCGGGCTGTACTCTTTGATTATCTTACACGGAGCGCGTCATCACACTGTGTAGTGATGGGCGGGATTTCCGGTGGCACTTCTCCCTGTTATGTCCCTGGTTCTCTCTAGCCTATGGCTGGATTGGGGCGCGTGGTCGTCATGGTTACGCGTTCATGGCGTCATGTGCTTGCTCCCCGTCTGGCTGGAGGGTAGGACACAAGTTGCATCTCACACGGCGCGCGCCACTACACTATGTAGTGATGGGCGGGATTTCCGGTGGTGTTCCTATTCGTTGTGCCCTGGCTCTCTCTAGCCTATGGCTGGGTTGGGGCGCGTGGTCGTCATGGATACGCGTCCATGGCGTCACGCGCTCGTTCCCAGTCTGGCTGGAGGGCGGGACATACGGACCTTTGGAACTTCCTGGATCCCCGTGCAAAACACCGTTCCTTTATCTTAATAATGTTTGGCATTCTATATTCAGAGAATTTTGGCTATATGTGCGCATATCCTTGACTTTATATATTTTGTGAGAAATGTATTATTTCTAAAGATGATATTACTTCCCACTATACTCTAGTTATATGGAATAGCCACTCCACCTAAGAACGCCCACTATGTGTTACCAGCCTATCAGATCATTGATGGGTTGGTTGAATGGAGTCATTACATACTTCCTGTCCAGCGTTTTTACATCTGATTGTAATGATAATCAACCACTAGGCTATTTATACCTACCAGGTCTACATTGTCAGTAGGGTTTCCTCCTTGAAGAAGCAACAACACTCCCGTGAAACGCACGTTGGTGGCGATCCCTTGTTCTTTTGGATATGTGCATTGTGACCATTATTCTCATTTACAGCCAGCAGCCTCCCTTTACTTGTTGGTGTCAATTCTACCATCCTCTCTCTTGGTTTTGGGATTTTTACTGTCATTATGCACTTGCACTTTATGCCCCTTGATATTATGTCCTTTAGGGCCCGTTTGACTACCATGCCATATATTTTGGGCCATTAAAGAGAAGTGTTTGTGAACTAAACTACAGTACACCTCTCCCACGGCTATTTTGAGAGCTGGTTTACTTCATTATATACCTCTTACCCATGACTATTTTTAGTCTATACTGTACCTGGTATTTTTTGACTACCTGCATTTAAACTCCACCTCCCCCACGGCTATCTGGGACTGTGAACTTTGCGTGACTGTGTTCATACTGGTTTTCCAACGGAATATTATTTTTGTTCGCCTCTCCCACGGCTACTAACATTCTACATGCAATATGTTAATTAGTGTCACAATGTATGCCCCCCTTGATTTAGTGGTAGTTGTTTTTATTCTATCTTAAATGCTGTTATGTGTATCTTTCACCAAATAAAGACTCTTTTTTGCACATACACTCTTGTGTTCTTTTTGATTGTATTCCATTGCGAGTGGTGCATGTACGCCACCGATATACGTATGTTGGGGGCGTATTCACTCTATGGCTCATTTTTCGAGAAAATTCTTTATGATCATCAACTGATAGACACGTGGCGGTTGATGCACCCATCAGACAAAGACTTTTCATTTTACTCAGCAGTCCATAACTGTTATTCACGGCTGGACCTCTTCTTCCTCAAACACGGGGACCTTCATTCTCTGATGGACGCGTCAATTGAGTGCATATCCTTTTCTGATCATGCTGTGATTACAGTCACTTTATCCCTCGACTGCCCCATCAGGAAACAGGGACAGTGGATGCTGAACACTTCTTTACTTACTGACCAGGTGACGATGTGGGAACTGGGGGAGGCCTTGACTGAATACTTTGACAGTCACAGAGGGGGGGAGGTGTCTCCCAATATTGTCTGGGAAGCGCACAAATGTGTTGCGAGGGGACTGTTCATCAAACATGGCTCACGCTTGAAGAGGGAAAGGGCAGCGGAGGTCACATCTCTCCTGGCCGATATAAGGGAGCTGGAAATAACACACAAGGGGTCTTTGGGAGGGGAGATAGGGGTCAGGCTGGGCAGGAAGAGGGAGGAATTGCGCACTTTACTATACCACAAAGCCAAGGGAGTATTAACCAAGTGTAGGAGACACTTTACGAATTCGGCAATAAGAGTGGTAGGGCACTGGGTCGTGCCCTGAGAACTCAGAGAGCAAGGGGACATGTCCCTAAAGTGCACACTTCTGGAGGGGAATGGGCCACACTGCCGAAGGACATCGCATCCGCCTCCAAAGAGTTCTACTCCTCGCTTTACTCGATAGACGGGGGGCGATCTGTAAGAGCCGGGGCGGAACTGCGGCAACGCATACGAAGTATATCTTTGATTCCGGCTTGAAACACTTTAAACCTGAGGAAGCGGCGGCACTGGAAAGGCCCATCTCAGAGGAAGAGTATTGGTCCGCAATCAAAAACTCCCCTACAGGCAAGGCCCCGGGCCCAGACGGTTTCCCCTTGCAAAACTACAAAAAAGGGCGCTCTATTGCTCCCCCCATTCCTCTCAGCTTTCAACAATATTCCAACCTGCGCGGAAGCCCCACTGCCGAGGGACTCCTTAGCCGCTAACATAGTAGTCATCCCTAAAGAGGGCAAAGACCCCTCCTCTTGCTCTAGTTATAGGCCGATATCCCTCCTTAACACGGACTTGAACCTCTTTACTAGAATTTTATCAGATAGACTCTCTCCGTTGATTGGGGAGATTGTTCACACGGACTAGGCACGGTTTGTAAGGGGAAGAGAAGCAAGAGACAACACTACTAAAGCGGTAAATCTAATCCATAAGGCTAAAACGGACGGGACGCCTCTCATGCTCTTGTCGACTGACACGGAAAAAGCGTTCGACAGAGTTAATTGGAAATTCATGGAGGAGGTTTTGCGAGTAGTGGGGGTGGGGAGGATGATGTTCAGGTGGATCTGCTCTCTGTACAGTTGTCCCATCGGCAACAGTCAAGGTGAATGGCCTCATTTCAGATAGATTCCCCATTCTTAATGGCACTAGGCAGGGCTGCCCCCTCTCGCCTTTGATCTTCATTTTGACCCTGGAACCCCTACTCTGTCGAATTAGAGGAAACATCAATGTATCGGGCCCTAGAGTTGCAGGTTCCACTTACAAAATCGCGGCGTATGCGGATGACTTACTCTTTTTTTATAACTAATCCACAGGTTTCCCTCCCCAATCTGTTGAGAGAGTTGGAAATCTACTCCTCTCTTTCTAACTTTAAAATCAACATGTCAAAGTCCGAAGCATTAAATGTATCTCTACCCCAAGAACAGGTTGTCACGCTTCAATCAGCGTTCGGGTTTAGGTGGTCTAGCCATTCCCTGAGGTACTTGGGGGTCCAGTTGGCGGCGGACACCAGTCAATTATACAAATTGAATTATCTCCCCCTCTTGCAATCCATTAGAACGGATTGCGCAAGTTGGGGGAAGGGCTACTTCACCTGGTTTGGGAGGTGTGCAATATTTAAGATGAATATTCTTCCTCGGCTATTATACCTCTTTCAGTCCCTGCCGATTCGGATTCCGGGTTCCTTTTTCGGGGATATGGCTTCACTACATACTAAATTTATTTGGGCAAATAAACCGGCGAGACTTTCCCGTTACCTTTTGTGCAGGCCTAAGAGCAAAGGAGGTCTGGGAATTCCTCATTTGAAAAAATATTACTGGGCCACTCACATGGTCAGGGTACTAGACTGGTGCCTCCACTCTAAGACAAAGGCATGGGTAACACTGGAACAGAGTTTCTCGGACATACACCTCCCGGCCACTCCTTGGCTTTTGCACTTTTCCCCGACAAACTTGAAATCTCACCCACTTATTGGTGCCACCCTGGAATGCTGCTCGAAAAGTGAGAGTCAGCGACTTCTTCTTCCAGTGCCTTCCTGCATGTCGCCGATATTAGGTGACCCGGAGATCCGTCTCAGCCTATTGGACCCCGTCTTTCGGGACTGGGCCCAGGGGGGTAGATTTCAAGCTTGTCACCTGGGAGGAGGGGGGACTGGCTAGCTCTTGCAGACATCCGCAGTCTCCTGACTCCGGACTCCATGGGGAGCTGGAGGGCGATGCAACTAAGGCATTTTCTGTGCTCCCGCCCCTGCTTCACTCAGTATGCAGGGCCCCCTATGAGGTTCGAAAAACTGTGTCTCGAGGGGGGTGTTCTACGGCATTCACTCTCTTTAGTATACAACATGTTATCAGACCCGGGAGACTTGCCCCTTCCGGCCTACTTGCGGCAGCGGGAGAGGGATCTGGGGATTGCCCTAACTGACACGCAAAGAGACAAAATTCTACTGTTAGCACATAAAACATCGATCAGCTCCAGACTGTTGGAGGCCAACCATAAACTGCTGGCAAGGTGGTACAGAGTCCCGACTAGACTGCATAGGATATTCCCTTCAGTGGACTCTACTTGTTGGAGATGCGGGTTAGAGGAAGGTGACTATGTACATGTTTTCTGGTCATGTCCCTCTCTGCAGAGGTTTTGGTCAGGGGTGAGGCAGGTAATCAGACAGGTGACCCAGACGCAAGAGACACTGGGTCCGGAGTTGTTTTTGTTACAATTATCGGAACTCCCGATCCCTAAATACAAGTGCTCCCTGCTAAGTTTCCTGGTCATGGCAGCCAGGTCCTGCATTCCTCTTGGCTGGAAGTCTACTGCCCCCCCCCCACAACGGCCCAGTGGGTATCAAGGGTCAACGACTTAATGCATATGGAGGATTTGACATCCTCTCTTAATGACCGTCAGGAGGACTTCTACAGGACATGGCTCCCATGGATGGAGTTCACTTCCTCAACGGATTACACAAGTCTGCTCTCTGATCCACAGGAGGGCCCTGGAGGGATGGCGGCGTGATGCTCCGAGAGTCCCCCTCCTCCCCCTTCCCCCCCCTCTCTTTTTCTCCGTCTCCCCCCCCCTTCTCTTCTTACCTCACTTCCCACTCTCCCCCATACTTCTCCCTTGTTCTTGTCATCCAACTTGCGCTATACACTTTTAGAATTTCTTTTTCTCTCTTTCTGCTGTACGTTCTTCTTTCATTGTATTGAGTTGGTACCCACAATAAAGATAAAACCAGACCAGACTCGTTTAGATGGAAATGGGATGCATAAGGGCACTGGTGGTCAGGACACATGTCACTGTTTTGTCCTTGATAAACTCTATGTCGTACTGTGTGGAGCGGAAAGTTTTCAATGTTACGAGTTGGTATTTAAAATAAAGAATTTGAAATTCTGTGGGATGATTTGAAGCGTGCTGTCCATGCTCGGCGACCATCAAACTTAACTGAACTGGAATTGTTTTGTAAACAGGAATGGTCAAATATACCTTCATCCAGGATCCAGGAACTCATTAAAAGCTACAGGAAGCGACTAGAGGCTGTTATTTTTGCAAAAAGAGGATCTACAAAATATTAATGTCACTTTTATGTTGAGGTGCCCATACTTTTTCACCGGTCAAATTTTGTTTAAATGTGGATTGCACATTTTCTGTTAGTACAATAAACCCTCATTTCAATCCAGAAATATTACTCAGTCCATCAGTTATTAGATATATGAAACTGAAATAGCTGTTGCAAAAACCCAAATTGTTATAAAGAAAAAAGGTTAACATTAATAGGGGTGCCCAAACTTTTTCATATGACTGTATATCGTTGGGGTTTCCCTATCAAGCTCATTGTCAGTAAAGATGGTAATACTCGGGTTTGCTTCTCTACTGCGCAACTTGGGAAAGTGTTTGAGGACTGGGATATTTCAGTTTCTCCGCCATCTACCAAGGATAAAGATTCATCCCAAAACAGGAGAATTAACCCTGAATGGTTTAAAGCTTGAAGTTCCCATAAATTTCGCCTTTTGAGGTTGTGATCTCCATTTTTCTGGACTTTTTCTGTTTCTGGAGAGGGTGCTGGCTGCTAAAGTTTGTGGCCGCATCCAGCCCACCTGCAGTTCCTGGCACACGAGCGTCTTTTTTTTCACTCTAAGGCTAGGGCCCCACTTTGCGTACTTCTACTTGCAGTTCTAAACGCACGTTTTGGGTTTAAGGCTATTTGCGCACGCGGCGTTGTTGCGCGTTTTTCGGGTGCGTTTTTGGCCTCAAAACTGCAGGACTTTGCTTCCCCAGCAAAGTCTATGAGTTTTCATTTTTGCTGTCCGCACACATCTGTTTTTTTTCAGTTGCGTTTTTGTGGTCCCACAAAAACGCAGCATGTCAATTATTCCCGCGTTTTTCACTGCGCTTTTCATCCATTGAGTTCAATGGGATGTTGAAATACGCAATGAGAAACGCAAATAGCTGCGTTTTGGTGCGTTTCTAAGACCAAAAACGCAGCTATAAACGCAGGAGGTGGGCAGTAAAGTGACGTGTACAGGAAGAGGATTCCTTCTGTCAGTATATACAGAAGTGTGAATCCTCCCGGTACCGTCACCGTCGCGTCCACCTCCCGTCCTGTGTATGTATGCTGCCGTGCGGCGCCATGTCTGGGCGGGAGGTGGAAGCGGCTGCGAAAACAAAAGTTAACAGTAGAAGAAAAAAAAAAAAAAGTTATACTCACCTGTCTGCAGCCTCCCGGTGCCATGCCCGCTCCCATCTCCTCTCACGGTATCGCCACCCCCGCTCCGGCTGTGTGCAGACGGCCAGGAAACCTCCGATGGATGCAGGACCTGGCGATGGATCACCTGATGCAGTCACCTGACGCGTCAGCGGATAGTAAGTATCGCGGTGATGCGGGCGCCCGGCCGGTATCAGCGGATGCGTCAGGAGACTTCATCCCTGATTACCGGCAGCTGCTGCAGCGATCGGACGGGATCAAACTCCCACCCCATCGCTGCAGGAGCTGCCGGTAATCAGCACATAAGTGAGTATTTTTTTTTTTTTTTCTACTGATGCATCTGCTGATTGTATAATCGGCTTTTATACAATCAGCTGATGTGTGATGGGATTCAGGCACTTGATCCTGACACATCACCTGATCGCTTTGCCTTCCAGCAAACCGATCAGATGATATTGGATCCGGATTGGACGGCGCGGGACCCTGACCCAGGATTACTGCGGAGGGGGGGTTTATTTCAATAAAGATGGAGTCACTAATTGTGTTGTGTTTTATTTCTAATAAAAATATTTTTCTGTGTGTTGTGTTTTTTTTTTTATCTTTACTAGAAATTCATGGTGGCCATGTCTAATATTGGCGTGACACCATGAATTTTGGGCTTAGGGCCAGCTATACAGCTAGCCCTAACCCCATTATTACCCGGCGAGCCACCCGGCATCAGGGCAGCTGGAAGAGTTGGATACAGCGCCAGAAGATGGCGCTTCTATGAAAGCGCCATTTTCTGGGGTGGCTGCGGGACTGCAATTCACAGCGGGGGTGCCCAGAAAGCATGGGCACCCTGCACTGTGGATTCCAATCCCCAGCTGCCTAGTTGTACCCGGCTGGACTCAAAAATTGGGCGAAGCTCACGTCATTTTTTTTTAAATTATTTCATGAAATAATTAAAAAAAAAAAAAAGGGCTTTCCTATATTTTTGGTTCCCAGCTGGGTACAAATAGGCAGCTGGGGATTGGAGGCAGCCCGTACCTGCCTGCTGTACCCGGCTAGCATACAAAAATATGGCGAAGCCCACGTCATTTTTTTTGTTTGGGGGGGCAAAGAAATCCTGCATACAGTCCTGGAAGGAGGATGCTGAGCCTTGTAGTTCGACAGCTGCTGTCTGCTCTCCTGCATACACTATTGGATGGAGGATGCTGAGCCTTGTAGGCCTGCTCCCCCTGACTCTCCCTCAAGCATACAGTCCTGGATGGAGCATGCTGAGCCTTGTAGTTCTGCAGCTGTCTGCTCTCCTGCATACACTAGTGGAGAATGAAGAACACATTGAAGAAGGAAATGACATCAGACCTTTTTTTTTTTTTTTGTTCACTGATAAAAAACGCATAAGGAGCAAAAACGCAGCAAAACGCAGCAAAAAAAACGCACCAAATCGCGGCAAAACGCGTGCGTTTTTTGCCGAGTTTTTTCGACGCAGGTGCGTTTTTGTGCGTTTTTAGCGGCCAAAAACGCACAAAAACGCAGCGTCAAAAAAACAGTGTGCGCACATAGCCTAATTGATTTGACCAAAGTTGCCTTTTTCAGAAATTTAGCGCTGAAAACGCATGCGTATTTACCACGTTTTAGATGCGTTTTCAGCGCTTTTCACCTGCTTTTCCACCTGCGTTTTGATAATGCGTTTTGAACATCATGACACTGCTAAATAAAGTTTAAATAGTCAAACTCAATGAAAAAATTTGAAAAAAAAAAAGAAACTAATTATCTTTTTGTGAAAAATAATGAAAATAGATTAATTTAATTAAATTATAGCGGTAATATGATATTTATTGAAAAAATTGCAATAATTTATTAAAATTCTTAATTTTAATTGTCGGACTATATGTGTGTGTAAAGGGACATATGAAATCATTATTTTGATAACCAAAAAGCATGCATTTTGGTAGTCCTAAACGCATGTTTTCAGCACTGGAAAAGCAGGTAAAACGCAGGAATTTGCTGGAATCTTGGTTTTTGCCATTTCTCATAGAGTTCAATGTTAGCAAAACGCACCCAAAATGGCAAAAACAATTGACATGTTGCTTCTTTGAACGCATGGTTTTTGCCACAAAATATGCAAATTAAACGCAGCGTTTAGAAACGCAAAGTGTGGTCAGAAATGTCACATTTTCCATAGGATAACATGGAAAAACAAAACGCAAGCCATTTGGCCATAAAAGGCTGGAGCTCAAAACGCTGCAGAAACGCAGGTTAAAAACGCAAAGTGGGGCCCTAGCCTTACTGTTCTGACTGCTGGTCAGTCCTTGTGTAGCTCCGTCATGTTATGTGAGGAGCAACCTGTTTCTCAGTTTTTCTTTAATTGTTATGTCATGTTGTTGATAGGTCTTGCCTGTTTACACCTTTTCTTTCTGCAGGGTTACTACTCCAAAGAAAGCAGATTCTCGGCTATCACAGCCACTTCTGGCCTTACATACAATGGGTTTAAAGGTATTGTCTCTAAATGTAAAGGGATTAAATTCTCCGCATAAAAGATCATGGGTCTGGAAGGAGGCAAAGAAGGCGAGTAGTGATGTTTTGTGCATTCAAGAAACACATTTATTTGCCCAGGATAATGGTAGAATGAAAAATGTTAATTATCCTCATCAGTTTTTTGCCAATAATGTCCACAAAAAGGCAGGTGTGGGAATCCTCATTAAAATCTCTGTAGCCTTCCAGCTTGAGAGGGTCGTGGGGGATATTGAGGGGAGATATGTCATTTTAATTGGTCTACCAAACAATGTGCAATTCACTATTGCTTCAGTGTACACCCCTAATGTGGGTCAATTAAAATTCATATGTAAATTTTTGGAGACTTTTAGGAGTGGCAAAGGGTTCCTCAGTGATATGCGGAGACTTTAATGTCCCTATGTGTAAATGCCTAGATTGTTCCCACCAAGCCCCGGCCAGAAAAGAGATGGGCCACCTGATCCGTGAGTTTCGTTTTCATGATATATGGCGATATGCTCATGCAGGAGCGAGAGACTACTCTTTTCACTCCCTAAGGTTTAATACCTACTCTAGAATAGATTATATCTTAGTAGATTATTCGTTACTATTGGGTTGTGACCAGATCAACATTGGCCCCATTACATGGTCAGACCACGCGCCCGTTATTGAGCCCGACCTTAAATCAGTAAGAGGGAGCTTAGCAACCTAATAAACCTACACAGAAAAACTCCACAAGAAATTTTTAATAAAAAATAGTTATCTTTATTAACAAACTTCAATAAAATCAGATTAAAATTCAAAGGAAAAGTAAACACAAAAATACCATGATCCAAACGGTAATTAAATAGCAGAAAATGTTCTTGAAATTAACACCCAGAAAAATTCACATAAATAATGCAATATGATGCAATAATTAATAATACCACAAGGTGGCAGAAATTATATGCAAAGTTAAACATACAATGCATTAATTCCTAATGCCACAAGGTGGCAGTATATACCCAGGACATGCAAATGTCTATAAGAAATGCAATATGATGCAGTAATTAATAATACCACAGGGTGGCAGTCTATATCTAGTTGCATACAAAGTTCTACATACACTGCATTAAATCCTAATGCCACAAGGTGGCAGTATATACCCAGGATACGCAATATGTCTAAAGAAATGGTCTTATGAATCAATGCACTAACCAGGGTCCACGCTAGTTTAATCTCACTCCAAATGGAGTATAAGACTGGGAACCATAGTCAGGGATAAAGAGATTAGAGTCCAAAGACGATAGAGAAGTAGGTACAAAGGTCACCACCTAATATAAAAGGGTATAAAGTTTTGTATTTACTGCTGGGACCCCCCTTGACGTACGTTTTGCCACCATGCTTCTTCAGAAGGGGTGTGTCACACCATATTAGGTATTATTAATTATTGCATCATATTGCATTATTTATGTGAATTATTCTGGGTGTTAATTTCACGACTATTCCTAAACCGGGGAAGCCTCCAACCTCTCTTGGTAACTTCAGACCTATCTCTCTTTTGAATTGTGATGTGAAGTTTTATGCAAAAGTCTGGGCTAATAGACTCCTCTCAGTTTTGCCGACCCTGGTCTCCCCTGACCAAGTGGGATTTGTCCCATGGAGGCAGGCTAGAGATGGCACTAGAAGAGTGATTGGTTTGATGGATTTTCTTGAGTCCAGTGGTACCCCCGGGGTATTCCTGTCTCTAGATGCAGAAAAAGCGTTGGACAGGGTACACTGGGGCCATGTGGACGCCGTTTTGGACACATTTGGTTTCTCTGGTAATATAAAGAATGCTATTATGGCCTTATACAAAAAACAAAATGCTTCGGTCTGTGCAGCGGGCTTCTATTCTGATAGCTTTTACCTGACTAATGGGACCTGCCAGGGATGCCCCCTTTCTCCTATAATTTTTGCTTTAGTTATGGAGCCCCTGGCGGAGTCCATTAGGCTCAACCTGGAAATCTCTGGAGTTAAAATAGGCCCTGTAGAACATAAAATCGGTCTATATGCAGACGATGTAATAATACTCTCTTGCACTGTGAAAGATCATTGATAGGGATCAAAAACGCTCTCCTTGAATTTTATAAGATTTCATATTACAAGCTAAATGAAAGAAAATCGGTTCTCTTCTCAGTTAATGTTCCACCATCTGTTAGAGATAAAATCTCCTCACTTGTCCCATATACTTGGGCCCAGGACGACTTTTCGTACCTAGGGCTAAGGATTTGTAAACTTTCCAATATTGTCAAACAGAATTTTAATACTCTGCTTGATTCCATTCGAAAGGACATAGACAATCAAATACATTTACCCCTTTCCTGGATGGTGCGCATTCAGATAGTTAAGATGATGTTCCTACCAAAAATAATCTATTTATTCCTTTGTCTTCCCTTGAGGTTCCCCAAGAGGTTTCTCTCTCTCCTGCAGGCAGTTGTGAGCAGATTTATTTGGGCAGGAAAGAAACCTAGGGTTGGTATGTCTACCTTATTTTATAGTTATTCACATGGTGGTCTGGGGGTCCTGAATTTTTATTCGTACCATAAAGCAGCTGTTCTAGAGGCGTTAAGGGAATGGTATGATGATTCTAGTACTCACAAATGGGTGCTTGTGGAGAAATACTTAGCCCCGAGTGGGACTTTGAGATTTCTACTGGAGGCGCGAGTACTTAGTTCCTTTGCGCCCTCTCTACCCCTGCAGACAATGAAAGTGACATTTTCTTATTGGTCTGATCTGGTCTCTACTCATCAGGTGATTAAATTTGAGTCTATCTCTATTAGAGCCTTGGAGCTTCATGTGGATGGCTTCATGTTAGGCAATTGGGTGAGGAATGGTATTATGGTCATGAAAGATATCCTCTGAATTCAGGAGTTGAAACCTTTCTCTGCCCTAATGGATGAATTTGGCCTTCACAAAAATAACTTCTACCAGTATCTGCAAATTCGGCATTTTTTAAATTCATCTGTATTTCCCTTATCCTGTCATAATGCTGTTTTCTCGCCAATGCAGCGGGTTTTTTTTAGTTCCTCCTCCTCTCAAAAACACGGCCTCTCGGTAGTATATAAAGTGTTTCATTCCCCCGGTAATGGTCCTAAACAAGCGTATATGAGGCGCTGGGAAGGGGCTCTTGCTTTCTCCTCAACCCCAGACCAATGGTGGTCCGCTTCTGGCGACCTGAAAAAATATTCCTCCTGTATTAATGATCTTGAGCAGCTTAAGAAAGTTCACTTTGACTGGTACTACACCCCGCTGAAGATTTCCAAATTCCATGGTTCCTATCCCCAATCCTGCTGGAAGGGCTGCTCGGGTGTTGGTTCCCTAGGGCACGTGTGGTGGGATTGCCCGCTCATCCGGCCTTTTTGGGAAGAAGTGTCTAACATTATTACCTCAGTTATAGGCCTGGCTGGAAGTTTGAGCGGTCCGCTAGCAGTTTTGGGGATCGGTTTACATATATTCCCTGGCGATTTGAGACAAATTGTATAACACATTCTAATAGCAGCACGTATGTGTCTGGCAGACCACTGGAGAGAAATAACTATCCCCTCTAAATTGGAAATTATCCAAAAAATCAATAAACATTACCAATACGAGCTCCTTCTGACCTCAAATCTGTTTACCAAAAATAAAATAAGGAATCGTTGGTCCCCCTGGCTAGTGTCCAAATTCTCGTCCTTCCAGTCCTGATTGGTGGACCTGTTATATTATTACCCATCATCCCTACCCTTGCTTCCCATGTTGCAAATTGTATGCCCTATCCCTACTATGCAGAATTTTCAGCTGTTATCTGTCTTTACTTTGAATTTTATTGTCCTGCTATTATAGGACAATATTTTCAAGTGTCCGCATGTTTGTTGCGGTGTATAACCTGTATTATGCAAAATCGTAATAAAAATTTATTGAAATAAAATTACCAGGATGGCGTCCCTTAGTAGAGAATTTGGGGACATTACCCCCATAAGTGTCAACAGCAGATCCTCACCCCATAACAGTGTGTCATGACCACATTTTTTGCTTAAAATTTATTTTCCTATTTTCCTCCTCTAAAACCAGGGTGCGTCTTATAGTCCGAAAAATACGGTATGTTCATTCTTCATTGCGTTTTGTGAACATTTTCCACCCATTGAAATGTATGAGGTGTGTCAAAACGCTACCAAAATGTTTAGCTGTGCACTGCATTTTGCATCCGTTCTTGTCAACAAAAACGCAGGTCTCTCTCTCTGTCGGTCTCTCCCTCTCCCTCCTTTATACTCACAGATCACCGACACGGCTGGCACACGGCTTCTCCTGCTTCTGAAAGTGCCGGCCGCTTATTAGGCTAATCTCATATTCACTGTTTCCCCCGCCCACCGCCACCTATGATTGGTTGAAGTCAAACGCACCCCCACGTTGAATAACAGCTGTCTCACTGCAACCAATCACAGCCGACGGTGGGTGGGTCTATATCATGCAGTAAAATAAATTAAAAAAAAACAAAAAAAAAACACCCCGACATGCAGTCTCCCCCCCCCCCCCCAATTGATACCCAGCCTTTATAAAGCCTCACAGCCACTGGCTGGTATTCTCAGACTGGGGAGGCCTATCGTTTTTAGGCTGCCCCCTAGCCTAAATATATCAGCCAGCAGCCACCCGGAATTGCCGCATTCATTAGATGCGACAGTCCCAGGACTTTACCCGGCTCATCCCGATTACCATGGTGCAGTGGCAATCGGGGTAATAAGGAGTTAATGGCAGCCCATAGCTGCCACTAACATGTACAAAAAAAACAACACCCTGTATGGAGACATGGGGCTCAGTGGGTGCTCTTGTCCGCTGGCCTAGCCGCCTTTAGAAAGACAGCGTGGCTCAGGGCTCATCACAACTGAACGCACGACCTCCTTAACCGTGGGCGGAACACTACTCAGACAACACAGGGTGAGGGAATCACAATATTAAGACTTTATTGGATCCCCAAAATATTAACGGCACATAACACATAACCAGCAAAACACAAAAATGTAACAGGCAACAGAGTCTCACCCTTCCGCTGGCTCACCAGGGATTTAGAATGTCCATGCCTCAGAGCTTCCAGGGCTACTTACTCCATTCCAGCAGCACCCCGCTTTTGGCGGGCACCCACCGAGAATGGAATAACGCCAGATTTAGGAAGCTGGCTGAGGTTTGCAAAGTCTGTAGCCAGGTGACCAAATTGTCCCAACCTCAGTTTCTTCCTTAGGTAGTCCTTGATATCAAAGCCGAATCCTTGCATTCAGTGCTGAAGCCCATATAGTGTTATAATCCAGGCTTGCCAATCAGATCCGCAGGTCCTAGATTGGTAGCATGTAGCCAGAGTCTCCCTGAGCAAAATGAACAGTCCTCCTTCTTATACCCCTGAGCTCTCCTTTCAGACCATTGGGGTCTTCACGATTGGTGGAAAAGACTGGGCTCTTATTGGCTAGATTTCAAGCTATTTTCAAATATCCAGAGACAAGGGTGGGACAGGTACATTACATCACATCTAGCAATTCACTTAGTAATACAATGGGAACTTCTCATAACTCAATTGAATTATCTGCGTGTTTGGCCTCCAGTGGCCACAACAATTACATGAGTCAACAAGAGCCTTGTAAAAACAATGAGGGGCTTATCCCCAGTCTATAAACAAACTATCTTCATGTCTAGCTGAATGTTAAGAAACTTTAACCCATGAGAGTCCATGTCGTCACATTCCTCCCCCTTCTTAATATTAGCCAGACATGATAGGCTTCCGATCATCCTTCTCCTCTTGACGGCATTGTCCTTTTTAATGGTGAGGTCAGCATCAGAGGCTTGCATCTATACACCTCCCCCTGATTACCTCCCCCAGGTTGAGCAGCCATATTGTAGACAATCACTAAGGTGGGGCCCGTGAGTTGGGATTCCCTGAATTCCTTATGAT
The DNA here is from genome assembly GCF_048569485.1 of Anomaloglossus baeobatrachus. NCBI lineage: Eukaryota > Metazoa > Chordata > Amphibia > Anura > Aromobatidae > Anomaloglossus > Anomaloglossus baeobatrachus. Next base: position 117,246,168 of record NC_134356.1, on the reverse strand, counting down.
CTATCTCCCCCCAGTCAATGGCCACAGTTGGGTCTGAGGTACTCACATTCGTTGCATCTGAGGAGGAGGCTGAAGATTGAGGAGGAGGATTCCCCTCAGATGGGTTGGTAGAAACATCTGCACAAGGATGGTGTTTGGCTTGGCTGTGGGTGATGGCGGTAACAAACTGGCTGGATAGTCCTTGTCCTAGGTCATTCTCCAAAATGACTGGTGTGAGCAGGTAATCCACAAGCCCCACTTTCACTTCCCTCTGGGTGGTATCCGAAACAACAGGCTTGGTGGGGCCATCTATGAACCCCACTTCAACTTCCTCCTGGCTAGTCCCCGAAACAACAGGTGTGGGGAGACCATCCATGAGCCCTACATCAACTTCCTCCTGGTTAGTCCTCGAAACAACAGGTGTGGGGAGGCTGTCCATAAGCTCCATATGGACCTCTTCCTGGTCAGACCCCAAAATAACAGGGGTGGGGATGCTGTTCATAAGCACCACATCAGCCTTGCTCTGGTCAGTCTCCACAATGACAAGTATGGGGAGGCTGTTCACAAGTCCCACATCGATTGTTTCCTGGTTGGTCCCCAAAATATCAGGTGTGGGGAGGCTGTCCACAAGTCTCACATCAACCTCTTCCTGGTCATTTCCCAAAATAACTGGTGTGGGTACGGTGTCCATAAGCTCCACCTCGACCTCTCCCTGGTTGGTCCTTAGGTCCAACTGCACAGATGCCAGAGGGATGTCCAAGCGCTTGTCCTCAGCCATGGAGATTGGTAATTGGGAATCTGGTAAATGGTCTTCTGGGGAAACAATAACTGGGCTTACCGTCTGGATGTGGGGATGGAGGTTGGCTGGTGTACTGTGTCCGGCCTGCCGTAGGGTGTGGACTGGGTAAACCACTTCCTCAGCTGTTGGTGTTTCTCGGGAGTAGCATTCCTCAGGTCTCGTTGGTTCATCTCGGCATATGTTGACTGGTTGGACTGGCAGACGGGCTCCAAGCATGCGGCCTCTATTTTGGAGACAGTCTTTATCGATATGTCCATGGCGCCCACATGTACAGTGCCTACAAGTAGTATTCAACCCCCTGCAGATTTAGCAGGTTTGATAAGATGCAAATAAGTTAGAGCCTGCAAACTTCAAACAAGAGCAGGATTTAGTAACAGATGCATAAATCTTACAAACCAACAAGTTATGTTGCTCAGTTAAATTTTAATAAATTTTCAACATAAAAGTGTGGGTCAATTATTATTCAACCCCTAGGTTTAATATTTTGTGGAATAACCCTTGTTTGCAATTACAGCTAATAATCGTCTTTTATAAGACCTGATCAGGCCGGCACGGGTCTCTGGAGTTATCTTGGCCCACTCCTCCATGCAGATCTTCTCCAAGTTTTCTAGGTTCTTTGGGTGTCTCATGTGGACTTTAATCTTAAACTCCTTCCACAAGTTTTCAATTGGGTTAAGGTCAGGAGACTGACTAGGCCACTGCAACACCTTGATTTTTTCCCTCTTGAACCAGGCCTTGGTTTTCTTGGCTGTGTGCTTTGGGTCGTTGTCTTGTTGGAAGATGAAATGATGACCCATCTTAAGATCCTTGATGGAGGAGCGGATGTTCTTGGCCAAAATCTCCAGGTAGGCCGTGCTATCCATCTTCCCATGGATGCGGACCAGATGGCCAGGCCCCTTGGCTGAGAAACAGCCCCACAGCATGATGCTGCCACCACCATGCTTGACTGTAGGGATGGTATTCTTGGGGTCGTATGCAGTGCCATCCAGTCTCCAAACGTCACGTGTGTGGTTGGCACCAAAGATCTCGATCTTGGTCTCATCAGACCAGAGAACCTTGTACCAGTCTGTCTCAGTCCTCCAAGTGATCATGAGCAAACTGTAGACGAGCCTTGACATGACGCTTTGAAAGTAAAGGTACCTTACAGGCTCGTCTGGAACGGAGACCATTGCGGTGGAGTACGTTACTTATGGTAGTGACTGAAACCAATGTCCCCACTGCCATGAGATCTTCCCGGAGCTCCTTCCTTGTTGTCCTTGGGTTAGCCTTGACTCTTCGAACAAGCCTGGCCTCGGCATGGGTGGAAACTTTCAAAGGCTGTCCAGGCTGTGGAAGGCTAACAGTAGTTCCATAAGCCTTCCACTTCCGGATGATGCTCCCAACAGTGGAGACAGGTAGGCCCAACTCCTTGGAAAGGCTTTTGTACCCCTTGCCAGCCTTGTGACCCTCCACGATCTTGTCTCTGATGGCCTTGGAATGCTCCTTTGTCTTTCCCATGTTGACCAAGTATGAGTGCTGTTCACAAGTTTGGGGAGGGTCTTAATTAGTCAAAAAAGGCTGGAAAAAGAGATAATTAATCCAAACATGTGAAGCTCATTGTTCTTTGTGCCTGAAATACTTCTTAATACTTTAGGGGAACCAAACAGAATTCTTGTGGTTTGAGGGGTTGAATAATAAATGACCCTCTGAATAAACTTTTCACAATTTAAAAAAAAAAAAATAAAAAAAGAAATAACATTCTTTTTTGCTGCAGTGCATTTCACACTTCCAGGCTGATCTACAGTCCAAATGTCACAATGCCAAGTTAATTACGAATGTGTAAACCTGCTAAATCTGCAGGGGGTTGAATACTACTTGTAGGAACTGTATAACAGCGCTGTAGATTGGGCAAGTCACAGGCCCTGTTTGTTGACCTTTGTTTCGGTGCAGCTTCTGCTGGGTAGCGGGACCATCCTTCTCGAGCGGCTGGTGCTAGGAGTACGGCAGCTGGAACTCCATAAACATATTCCAGAACCCAAGCCCTCTCTTCTTTTGAGGATTTAGGCCCCAATGCAGTCAACAACGCTGTGGCTTGGGCCATTTTGGACCAAGTTGATTCCCGATTGACACTAGATCCATGATGTGGCACATAGTTTAAATCCTCTGAGTCAATATCGGCGGGATCCTCATCGTCCCCTGCATCATTCTGGGCATCCCAACGGACTAATTTTTGAATCAAGTCCGACCGAGTGTCAGCGTTCCAGTAGACAATCTTTCGCCTCTGGGACAGATCCTGTAGCATCCATTTACTGCTGCGGTCGTAACTCCTCTCTGGTCCTTGTCCCATGGCTGAGCTAGTGGGGTTGGACATGGCAGCGTCCGAAACCTGAATGCCTCCCCTATGGCCTGCTGGGTATATTTATGTGCCTCCCTGGTTGTTGAGCCCTGGACGGTGTCCACGAACACCAGTCCTTGATAAAGGATGGCAGACCCTCCACAAGTGGCTGGAGTTTGGTATCGATCCAGCGGTTCACACGCTCCAAGAAATTTCCTCTGCCTGAGACAATCGGTCTCCCTGGTGGCACGTTAATATCCTTATGGATCTTCGGCAGGAGGTATAGAGTGGGAATCGCTGGTTCGATAACCTGAAGTGCCGAAGCCAGCTCCTTGGTGACAACATTGCCGTCTAGTGCTACTTTAAGGGATCTCTGAAGCAGTGTTGTAAAAGCAGACAGGGGATTGTATGTCAGTTTTTTATAGCAAACCCTATCCCGTAATTGTCTGAATGCTTCCTTTTCATAGAGATCCCTTGGCCAGACGACAACGTTCCCACCCTTGTCTGCTGGCTTCAGAAGCACATCAGGCAAGGACCGCAACTCCCGCAACCTAACCCGTTCCTGCCGAGTGAGGTTATCCTGTACAATGCCAGATGGAATACTATCAAATTCTTTGGAAACCAAATTAACAAACATTTCCACATTGGCACAGGACGAAAGTGGAGGGAATCTCCTGGAGCGTGGACGTATTGAAGGGGGGATCTTACCTCCCTCGGACAAATTGTGTTCAATGGCGAGTTCCTCAAGGTCCCGCAGGGCTACTTGTTCCTCCTCTGTAGGAAAAAGTTGATGTAAATTAGTATCAAAAAAAATTTCTTAAAAAGTAGGGAGCGAGCAAACAGATGCAGGTCTTTAGTGGCTATGAATTTATCGAATCTGGCAGTCGGTGAGAAGGAGAATCCCCTTTCCAAGAGAGAAATATCGGAAGAAGATAAAATGTGTGAACTTAAGTTAATCACCTTATTAGAATGCTTGTAGCCAGAGGTCCTCTAGTTATTCGATTTAGTGGAGGATGTCATATTCTCTCTTGGTCTCCCAATCATCATACCAGAACGAGTGGTGATACTAGACTGAAGAGATGGTGCATCTGATTGATCGCTAATTGAGGAAAGGGATGAAAAAGAGGAGGCACGAGCAGCCCTAGGTGACCCAGAAGGATCTACCGTACTCTCCAAAAATAAACTGACTTCTGGAGGAAGTCCCGTTGATCTCGAGCCCATTTCCTGGCTTGTGTGTCATGTATCTTCTTGACACACCCATCCAGGGCTTTTTCCAATTTAGAGTCATAAGCCGACATTTGGTCCGGAGGACAATCTTCCTTAAATTTAGACTGTACTTCATCCAACTTACTGTCGATAGTGGTAATACTTTTAGTATTTAACTCAATCAACAGTTCCATAAAGATTGAGGAACAAGTGTTGCAAGCATCCTCCCATCTAGAGATGAATGATGTGTCATCAATAGAGAACGTAGGAATGACACGGACCCTTAGCCCACGGGGGATTAATTTTTTGGATATATATCTCTGTAAAAATAGGCGATTCCACCATAATTTAGACCTCTTAAGATGTAATTGCTGAATGGCTTGGAATGCCTCCTCAAGATTGTGGTCACTTGTAGATGGAGTACCGCGTTCCAAATCACCATATACCTGGTTGGCCTGGTCCAGTCAACTTTTTTCTTTAGCCTTATAGTCCATGGCTGAACCACAAATGCCTGTGCAAAACACAGTAATATTAATATACAAGAAAAGCCACAGCCACTCCATAATTTACCAGGAAAATGTGTGACAATATAGTAAAACCATAGTGATCACAGTGCCTGGATGGGGACTAGGACAAGTCGTTTATACTTAAATGCAAAACAAGAGAAATTTACAACCAGAGTCCAGGGTACAAAGGTGAAAAACTTTATTGGGTGGATAGGTGCAGGGCGGCACTAACAAGTGTGGACATAGGCAATGATCTTTAACAGACTGCTGACAAGCCATAAATAATCAATACTTATATTAGGCAACGATTACATGTGAACCGATATACCTATGTGTACAGTCAGGTAATCAACAGTCCACCAGGGAGACTGCATGAGAAACACGCTTTAATATAGACGGGTCACAGACCAAAAAACCTCCTGAATGGATCATGGCAATCACATATAGTATATATGAAAAGCAATCAATTTCAAAAGGGTTGCACAAGGTTTACATGGAGGATTGTGGAAGGGACCCCAGCACCCCAAATGTCGAGGGGACAATAGTAAAGGTGTCCCACTAAGGTGGGGCCCATGAGTTGGGATTCCCTGAATTCCTTATGATCTATCTCCCCCCAGTCAATGGCCACAGTTGGGTCTGAGGTACTCACATTCGTTGCATCTGATGAGGAGGCTGAAGATTGAGGAGGAGGATTCCCCTCAGATGGGTTAGTAGAAACATCTGCACAAGGATGGTGTTTGGCTTGGCTGTGGGTGATGGCGGTAACAAACTGGCTGGATAGTCCTTGTCCTAGGTCATTCTCCAAAATGACTGGTGTGAGCAGGTAATCCACAAGCCCCACTTCCACTTCCCTCTGGGTGGTATCCGAAACAACAGGCTTGGTGGGGCCATCTATGAACCCCACTTCAACTTCCTCCTGGCTAGTCCCCGAAACAACAGGTGTGGGGAGACCATCCATGAGCCCTACATCAACTTCCTCCTGGTTAGTCCCCGAAACAACAGGTGTGGGGAGGCTGTCCATAAGCTCCATATGGGCCTCTTCCTGGTCTGACCCCAAAATAACAGGGGTGGGGATGCTGTTCATAAGCACCACATCAGCCTTGCTCTGGTCAGTCTCCACAATGACAGGTATGGGGAGGCTGTTCACAAGTCCCACATCGATTGTTTCCTGGTTGGTCCCCAAAATATCAGGTGTGGGGAGGCTGTCCACAAGTCTCACATCAACCTCTTCCTGGTCATTTCCCAAAATAACTGGTGTGGGTACGGTGTCCATAAGCTCCACCTCGACCTCTCCCTGGTCGGTCCTTAGGTCCAACTGCACACATGCCAGAGGGATGTCCGAGCGCTTGTCCTCAGCCATGGAGATGGATAATTGGGAATCTGGTAAATGGTCTTCTGGGGAAACAATGACGGGCTTACCAAGATGATGGAAGATCCAGTGTCTCGAAGTCCCTGAGCCTGTTTATCACCGACCTTGACCGTCTGGATGTGGGGATGGAGGTTGGCTGGTGTACGGTGTCCGGCCTGCCGTAGAGTGTGGACTTGGAAATCCACTTCCTCAGCTGTTGGTGTTTCTCGGGAGTAGCATTCCTCAGGTCTCGTTGGTTCATCTCGGCATATGTTGACTGGTTGGACTGGCAGACGGGCTCCAAGTATGCGGCCTCTATTTTGGAGACAATCTTTATCGATATGTCCATGGCGCCCACATGTATAACAGCGCTGTAGATTGGGCAAGTCACAGGCCCTGTTTGTAGACCTTTGTTTCGGTGCAGCTTCTGCTGGGTAGCGGGACCATCCTTCTCGAGCGGCTGGTTCTAGCAGTACGGCAGCTGGAACTCCATAAACATATTCCAGAACCCAAGCCCTCTCTTCTCTTGAGGATTTAGGCATCAATGCAGTCAACAACGCTGTGGCTTGGGCCATTTTGGACCAAGTTGATTCCCGATTGACACTAGATCAAATGTGTGGCACATAGTTTTAATCCTCTGGGTCAATATCGACGGGATCCTCATCTTCCCCTGCATCATTCTGGGTATCCCAACGGACTAAATTTTGAATCAAGTCCGACCGAGTGTCAGCATTCCAGTAGACAATCTTTCGCCTCTGGCACAGATCCTGTAGCATATTTACTGCTGCGGTCGTAACTCCTCTCTGGTCCTTGTCCCATGGCTGAGCTGGTGGGGTTGGACATGGCAGCGTCCGAAACCTGAATGCCTCCCCTATGGCCTGCTGGGTATGCTTATGTGCCTCCCTGGTTGTTGAGCCCTGGACGGTGTCCACGAACACCAGTCCTCTACAGCTCCCCTGGATAAACCAGGCTGAGTAGCGTCCCACTGCTGCCACCAATTGTGGAGACACGGGGCTCAGTGGGTGCTCTTGTCCGCTGGCCCAGCCGCCTTTAGAAAGACAGCGTGGCTAAGGGCTCATCACAAATGAACGCACGACCTCCTTAACCGTGGGCGGAACACTACTCAGACAACACAGGGTGAGGGAATCACAATATTAAGACTTTATTTGATCCTCAAAATATTAACGGCACATAACCAGCAAAACACAAAAATGTAACAGGCAACAGAGTCTCACCCTTCCGCTGGCTCACCAGGGATTTAGAATGTCCATGCCTCAGAGCTTCCAGGGCTACTTACTCCAATCCAGCAGCAACCCGCTTTTGGCGGGCACCCACCGAGAATGGAATAACGCCAGATTTAGGAAGCTAGCTGAGGTCTGCAAAGTCTGTAGCTAGGTGACCAAATTGTCCCAACCTGGGTTTCCTCCTTAGGTAGTCCTTGATATCAAAGCCGAAGCCTTGCATTCAGTGCTGAAGTCCATATAGTGTTATAATCCAGGCTTGCCAATCAGATCCGCAAGTCCTAGATTGGTAGCATGTAGCCAGAGTCTCCCTGAGCAAAATGAACAGTTCTCCTTCTTATACCCCTGAGCTCTCCTTTCAGACCATTGGGGTCTTCACGATTGGTGGAAAAGACTGGGCTCTTATTGGCTAGATTTCAAGCTATTTTCAAATATCCAGAGACAAGGGTTGGACAGGTACATTACATCACATCTAGCAATTCACTTAGTAATGCAATGGGAACTTCGCATAATTGAGTTTTCTGGGTGTTTGGGCTCCAGTGGCCACAACAATTACATGAGTCAATAAGAGCCTTGTAAAAACAATGAGGGGCTTATCCCCATTCTATAAACAAACTATCTTCATGTCTAGCTGAATGTTAAGAAACTTTAACCCATGAGAGTCCATGTCGTCACACCCTGGTCAAAAAAAATCGAGCTGCCTGTGGAATCACCACACATTCAGTGACGTAGGGACGCACATCCAAGTCAAGGGATCACTTGATATAACATTCCATAAAAAGAAGTAGTGACAGCTTCCCATTGTGTGAAGTTCAATTCAATTCATCTTTATCCATTGGTTGAGCACAGCAACGTTTCGACCAGTTTGGTCTTTTTCAAGCATAATCCTTATGCTTGAAAGAGACCAAACTGGTCAAAATGTTGCTGTGCTCAACCAATGGCATAAAGATGAATTGAATTGAACTTCACCCAATGTGACGCTGTCACTACTACTTATCATAGCTGCCACTAAATCCTAAGTTAATCATGGCAGGCGTCTATAAGACACTCTACATGATTAATCTGTAAGTAAATAAACACATACACCCAAAAAATCCTTTAGTTGGAATAGAAGACAAAAACACACCCTCTTTTACCACTTTATTAACCCCCAAACACCATTCCAGGTCCGACGTAATCCACACAAGGTCCCACGACGCTTCCAGCTCTGCTACATCGGAATCTCACAGCGAGCTGCCATAGAGCATGACTGCTCGCTGTGAGCTCCACACAGTAACTGAAGTGAGTCGGGGTATCAGCGGTGATGTCACTCAGGTGATTTGCGGTCACAGTTGAGCCATTCACCTGTGACCGAAAATCAGGCCGCGACAGAGACAGAGCCGTGCGATGAGAATGAACTCGGGCTCTGTCTCAGTCTGCTGTCAGCAGGTAGTCATGCTATTCTTTCTATTTTTCTATCTATCCCTCTATGTATCCTAGCTATCATATTTTATTTCTCCTTTAAAAATGCACTGTCCAAAACACAGCCCAAACGCAATGAAAACGCATGCGTTTTTACCGCATTTTTTTGTCAAATACAGTGTTTGCATTTGTCAAGCGTCTGGCAGCGTGCAGACATAGCCTAAGGCTAAGACCCCACTTTGCGTTTCCACCTGCGTTTTAGGTGCTTTTTAGGTCCGTTTTGAGAAGCACCTTTTTCATGCCAAAAGGCATGCGTTTTGATTTTACAGCAAAGTCTATGGAAAATGGGGATTTCTAGACCCCACTTTGCGTTTCCAAACACTGCGTTTAATTTGCATATTTTGTGGCAAAAAACATGCGTTTAAAGAAGCAGTATGTCAATTGTTTTTGCCATTTTGGCTGCGTTTTGCTAAGATTGCAGTCAATGAGAAATGGCAAGAACGAAGAATCCTTCAAATTCCTGCGTTTTACCTGCTTTTTATGTGCAGAAAACATGCGTTTTGGACTACCAAAACTCATGCTTTTTGGACATTAAAATAATGATTTCATATGTACCTTTACACACACACATAGTCCGACAATTAAATTTAAGAAAAATAATAATTGATTGCTATTTTTCCAATAAATAGTATATTACCGCTATAATTTTATTAAATATTTCTATTTCTTTAATTATTTCAAAAATTCTATATGTGTTCCTTTTTTTTTTTTTTTTCCCATTTTGTTTGACTATTTAATCTTTATTTAGCAGTGTCTTGATGTTCAAAACACATCTGTCAAAATGCAGGTGAAAAAGCATGTAAAAAGCGCTGAAAACGCATCTAATACGCGGTAAATACGCATGCGTTTTCAGTGCTAAATTTCTGAAAAAGGCAACTTTGGTCAAATCAATTAAGCCCAAAACGTGCGTTTAGAACTGCAAGTAGAAGAACGCAAAGTGGGGTCTTAGCCTAAAGGGAATCTTTCAGTAAATTAAACCTTTCTAACTCTATATGGGCATGCAGGTTACAGAAAGCACAATATAATTATATATTGATATCTGCAGTGAGACCAGAATTAACATAGTACAGCAGAAGTGAATATTGTCAAATTACAAACACATTTGCAGCTGCCCTTTCAGTGCTTCTGCTGCTACCTGACAGGCAGCATGCATGTGGTGTGTTAAGGGCAATACAGCAGAGCTGACAACACTATGAAAGGACAACTAGAAATATACTAGTAATGAGACAATATTCAACTCTGCTGTACTGTGCTGGTTATAATCAGTTACAGCTCTGCAGCAGAGCAGTCAGCACTATGAGAGGACAACTGCTGCAAATATTTGTAATGAGACAAGGTTTACCACTATAGTACTGTGTGCGAGCTCTGTTCTACTTTGTTGGTTCAGATCTCACTGCAGAGCTGTGCGATTATGAGATCAAAGTATCAGTCCTTAAGTCTCACACTGGTAACACCCTCTTTTATTCAACCCCTTCACATCACATGTGGTGTCTCTGACTTTCATTTGTTAAATTCCGCTGTCGATCTGACATTGGTATTTATCACACCAGCAGGAGGGCACGCTGCTATGCACCCGTGATGTGATCTGCGAAGTATAGTACAAGTGATCAGATAATCACCCTAAAGGGGAATAGAAAAATACAGTAAAGAGTGAAAAAAAGGTTTTTAAAATATGAAAAAAAAAGTCCAAATCACTTATTACATCCCATGTTCGTGAGGTCTGCTGTTATACACGGAGATAACATTTTTTGAGGTTCTTACCCTGAGTATCATATTGTTGATACCATCCCCTTTTACGTCCTTATATTAGTATCAGTGTTTTTATAGTCATACACGCCTCCATTTTGGAGCGGGCTGTACTCTTTGATTATCTTACACGGAGCGCGTCATCACACTGTGTAGTGATGGGCGGGATTTCCGGTGGCACTTCTCCCTGTTATGTCCCTGGTTCTCTCTAGCCTATGGCTGGATTGGGGCGCGTGGTCGTCATGGTTACGCGTTCATGGCGTCATGTGCTTGCTCCCCGTCTGGCTGGAGGGTAGGACACAAGTTGCATCTCACACGGCGCGCGCCACTACACTATGTAGTGATGGGCGGGATTTCCGGTGGTGTTCCTATTCGTTGTGCCCTGGCTCTCTCTAGCCTATGGCTGGGTTGGGGCGCGTGGTCGTCATGGATACGCGTCCATGGCGTCACGCGCTCGTTCCCAGTCTGGCTGGAGGGCGGGACATACGGACCTTTGGAACTTCCTGGATCCCCGTGCAAAACACCGTTCCTTTATCTTAATAATGTTTGGCATTCTATATTCAGAGAATTTTGGCTATATGTGCGCATATCCTTGACTTTATATATTTTGTGAGAAATGTATTATTTCTAAAGATGATATTACTTCCCACTATACTCTAGTTATATGGAATAGCCACTCCACCTAAGAACGCCCACTATGTGTTACCAGCCTATCAGATCATTGATGGGTTGGTTGAATGGAGTCATTACATACTTCCTGTCCAGCGTTTTTACATCTGATTGTAATGATAATCAACCACTAGGCTATTTATACCTACCAGGTCTACATTGTCAGTAGGGTTTCCTCCTTGAAGAAGCAACAACACTCCCGTGAAACGCACGTCGGTGGCGATCCCTTGTTCTTTTGGGTATGTGCATTGTGACCATTATTCTCATTTACAGCCAGCAGCCTGCCTTTACTTGTTGGTGTCAATTCTACCATCCTCTCTCTTGGTTTTGGGATTTTTACTGTCATTATGCACTTGCACTTTATGCCCCTTGATATTATGTCCTTTAGGGCCCGTTTGACTACCAAGCCATATATTTTGGGCCATTAAAGAGAAGTGTTTGTGAACTAAACTACAGTACACCTCTCCCACTGCTATTTTGAGAGCTGGTTTACTTCATTATATACCTCTTACCCATGACTATTTTTAGTCTATACTGTACCTGGTATTTTTTGACTACCTGCATTTAAACTCCACCTCTCCCACGGCTATCTGGGACTGTGAACTTTGCGTGACTGTGTTCATACTGGTTTTCCAACGCAATATTATTTTTGTTCGCCTCTCCCACGGCTACTAACATTCTACATGCAATATGTTAATTAGTGTCACAATGTATGCCCCCCTTGATTTAGTGGTAGTTGTTTTTATTCTATCTTAAATGCTGTTATGTGTATCTTTCACCAAATAAAGACTCTTTTTTGCACATACACTCTTGTGTTCTTTTTGATTGTATTCCATTGCGAGTGGTGCATGTACGCCACCGATATACGTATGTTGGGGGCGTATTCACTCTATGGCTCATTTTTCGAGAAAATTCTTTATGATCATTAACTGATAGACACGTGGCGGTTGATGCACCCATCAGACAAAGACTTTTCATTTTACTCAGCAGTCCATAACTGTTATTCACGGCTGGACCTCTTCTTCCTCAAACACGGGGACCTTCATTCTCTGATGGACGCGTCAATTGAGTGCATATCCTTTTCTGATCATGCTGTGATTACAGTCACTTTATCCCTCGACTGCCCCATCAGGAAACAGGGACAGTGGATGCTGAACACTTCTTTACTTACTGACCAGGTGACGATGTGGGAACTGGGGGAGGCCTTGACTGAATACTTTGACAGTCACAGAGGGGGGGAGGTGTCTCCCAATATTGTCTGGGAAGCGCACAAATGTGTTGCGAGGGGACTGTTCATCAAACATGGCTCACGCTTGAAGAGGGAAAGGGCAGCGGAGGTCACATCTCTCCTGGCCGATATAAGGGAGCTGGAAATAACACACAAGGGGTCTTTGGGAGGGGAGATAGGGGTCAGGCTGGGCAGGAAGAGGGAGGAATTGCGCACTTTACTATACCACAAAGCCAAGGGAGTATTAACCAAGTGTAGGAGACACTTTACGAATTCGGCAATAAGAGTGGTAGGGCACTGGGTCGTGCCCTGAGAACTCAGAGAGCAAGGGGACATGTCCCTAAAGTGCACACTTCTGGAGGGGAATGGGCCACACTGCCGAAGGACATCGCATCCGCCTCCAAAGAGTTCTACTCCTCGCTTTACTCGATAGACGGGGGGCGATCTGTAAGAGCCGGGGCGGAACTGCGGCAACGCATACGAAGTATATCTTTGATTCCGGCTTGAAACACTTTAAACCTGAGGAAGCGGCGGCACTGGAAAGGCCCATCTCAGAGGAAGAGTATTGGTCCGCAATCAAAAACTCCCCTACAGGCAAGGCCCCGGGCCCAGACGGTTTCCCCTTGCAATACTACAAAAAAGGGCGCTCTATTGCTCCCCCCATTCCTCTCAGCTTTCAACAATATTCCAACCTGCGCGGAAGCCCCACTGCCGAGGGACTCCTTAGCCGCTAACATAGTAGTCATCCCTAAAGAGGGCAAAGACCCCTCCTCTTGCTCTAGTTATAGGCCGATATCCCTCCTTAACACGGACTTGAACCTCTTTACTAGAATTTTATCAGATAGACTCTCTCCGTTGATTGGGGAGATTGTTCACACGGACTAGGCACGGTTTGTAAGGGGAAGAGAAGCAAGAGACAACACTACTAAAGCGGTAAATCTAATCCATAAGGCTAAAACGGACGGGACGCCTCTCATGCTCTTGTCGACTGACACGGAAAAAGCGTTCGACAGAGTTAATTGGAAATTCATGGAGGAGGTTTTGCGAGTAGAGGGGGTGGGGAGGATGATGTTCAGGTGGATCTGCTCTCTGTACAGTTGTCCCATCGGCAACAGTCAAGGTGAATGGCCTCATTTCAGATAGATTCCCCATTCTTAATGGCACTAGGCAGGGCTGCCCCCTCTCGCCTTTGATCTTCATTTTGACCCTGGAACCCCTACTCTGTCGAATTAGAGGAAACATCAATGTATCGGGCCCTAGAGTTGCAGGTTCCACTTACAAAATCGCGGCGTATGCGGATGACTTACTCTTTTTTTATAACTAATCCACAGGTTTCCCTCCCCAATCTGTTGAGAGAGTTGGAAATCTACTCCTCTCTTTCTAACTTTAAAATCAACATGTCAAAGTCCGAAGCATTAAATGTATCTCTACCCCAAGAACAGGTTGTCACGCTTCAATCAGCGTTCGGGTTTAGGTGGTCTAGCCATTCCCTGAGGTACTTGGGGGTCCAGTTGGCGGCGGACACCAGTCAATTATACAAATTGAATTATCTCCCCCTCTTGCAATCCATTAGAACGGATTGCGCAAGTTGGGGGAAGGGCTACTTCACCTGGTTTGGGAGGTGTGCAATATTTAAGATGAATATTCTTCCTCGGCTATTATACCTCTTTCAGTCCCTGCCGATTCGGATTCCGGGTTCCTTTTTCGGGGATATGGCTTCACTACATACTAAATTTATTTGGGCAAATAAACCGGCGAGACTTTCCCGTTACCTTTTGTGCAGGCCTAAGAGCAAAGGAGGTCTGGGAATTCCTCATTTGAAAAAATATTACTGGGCCACTCACATGGTCAGGGTACTAGACTGGTGCCTCCACTCTAAGACAAAGGCATGGGTAACACTGGAACAGAGTTTCTCGGACATACACCTCCCGGCCACTCCTTGGCTTTTGCACTTTTCCCCGACAAACTTGAAATCTCACCCACTTATTGGTGCCACCCTGGAATGCTGCTCGAAAAGTGAGAGTCAGCGACTTCTTCTTCCAGTGCCTTCCTGCATGTCGCTGATATTAGGTGACCCGGAGATCCGTCTCAGCCTATTGGACCCCGTCTTTCGGGACTGGGCCCAGGGGGGTAGATTTCAAGCTTGTCACCTGGGAGGAGGGGGGACTGGCTAGCTCTTGCAGACATCCGCAGTCTCCTGACTCCGGACTCCATGGGGAGCTGGAGGGCGATGCAACTAAGGCATTTTCTGTGCTCCCGCCCCTGCTTCACTCAGTATGCAGGGCCCCCTATGAGGTTCGAAAAACTGTGTCTCGAGGGGGGTGTTCTACGGCATTCACTCTCTTTAGTATACAACATGTTATCAGACCCGGGAGACTTGCCCCTTCCGGCCTACTTGCGGCAGCGGGAGAGGGATCTGGGGATTGCCCTAACTGACACGCAAAGAGACAAAATTCTACTGTTAGCACATAAAACATCGATCAGCTCCAGACTGTTGGAGGCCAACCATAAACTGCTGGCAAGGTGGTACAGAGTCCCGACTAGACTGCATAGGATATTCCCTTCAGTGGACTCTACTTGTTGGAGATGCGGGTTAGAGGAAGGTGACTATGTACATGTTTTCTGGTCATGTCCCTCTCTGCAGAGGTTTTGGTCAGGGGTGAGGCAGGTAATCAGACAGGTGACCCAGACGCAAGAGACACTGGGTCCGGAGTTGTTTTTGTTACAATTATCGGAACTCCCGATCCCTAAATACAAGTGCTCCCTGCTAAGTTTCCTGGTCATGGCAGCCAGGTCCTGCATTCCTCTTGGCTGGAAGTCTACTGCCCCCCCCCACAACGGCCCAGTGGGTATCAAGGGTCAACGACTTAATGCATATGGAGGATTTGACATCCTCTCTTAATGACCGTCAGGAGGACTTCTACAGGACATGGCTCCCATGGATGGAGTTCACTTCCTCAACGGATTACACAAGTCTGCTCTCTGATCCACAGGAGGGCCCTGGAGGGATGGCGGCGTGATGCTCCGAGAGTCCCCCTCCTCCCCCTTCCCCCCCCCCTCTCTTTTTCTCCGTCTCCCCCCCCTTCTCTTCTTACCTCACTTCCCACTCTCCCCCATACTTCTCCCTTGTTCTTGTCATCCAACTTGCGCTATACACTTTTAGAATTTCTTTTTCTCTCTTTCTGCTGTACGTTCTTCTTTCATTGTATTGAGTTGGTACCCACAATAAAGATAAAACCAGACCAGACTCGTTTAGATGGAAATGGGATGCATAAGGGCACTGGTGGTCAGGACACATGTCACTGTTTTGTCCTTGATAAACTCTATGTCGTACTGTGTGGAGCGGAAAGTTTTCAATGTTACGAGTTGGTATTTAAAATAAAGAATTTGAAATTCTGTGGGATGATTTGAAGCGTGCTGTCCATGCTTGGCGACCATCAAACTTAACTGAACTGGAATTGTTTTGTAAACAGGAATGGTCAAATATACCTTCATCCAGGATCCAGGAACTCATTAAAAGCTACAGGAAGCGACTAGAGGCTGTTATTTTTGCAAAAAGAGGATCTACAAAATATTAATGTCACTTTTATGTTGAGGTGCCCATACTTTTTCACCGGTCAAATTTTGTTTAAATGTGGATTGCACATTTTCTGTTAGTACAATAAACCCTCATTTCAATCCAGAAATATTACTCAGTCCATCAGTTATTAGATATATGAAACTGAAATAGCTGTTGCAAAAACCCAAATTGTTATAAAGAAAAAAGGTTAACATTAATAGGGGTGCCCAAGCTTTTTCATATGACTGTATATCGTTGGGGTTTCCCTATCAAGCTCATTGTCAGTAAAGATGGTAATACTCGGGTTTGCTTCTCTACTGCGCAACTTGGGAAAGTGTTTGAGGACTGGGATATTTCAGTTTCTCCGCCATCTACCAAGGATAAAGATTCATCCCAAAACAGGAGAATTAACCCTGAATGGTTTAAAGCTTGAAGTTCCCATAAATTTCGCCTTTTGAGGTTGTGATCTCCATTTTTCTGGACTTTTTCTGTTTCTGGAGAGGGTGCTGGCTGCTAAAGTTTGTGGCCGCATCCAGCCCACCTGCAGTTCCTGGCACACGAGCGTCTTTTTTTTCACTCTAAGGCTAGGGCCCCACTTTGCGTACTTCTACTTGCAGTTCTAAACGCACGTTTTGGGTTTAAGGCTATTTGCGCACGCGGCGTTGTTGCGCGTTTTTCGGGTGCGTTTTTGGCCTCAAAACTGCAGGACTTTGCTTCCCCAGCAAAGTCTATGAGTTTTCATTTTTGCTGTCCGCACACATCTGTTTTTTTTCAGTTGCGTTTTTGTGGTCCCACAAAAACGCAGCATGTCAATTATTCCCGCGTTTTTCACTGCGCTTTTCATCCATTGAGTTCAATGGGATGTTGAAATACGCAATGAGAAACGCAAATAGCTGCGTTTTGGTGCGTTTCTAAGACCAAAAACGCAGCTATAAACGCAGGAGGTGGGCAGTAAAGTGACGTGTACAGGAAGAGGATTCCTTCTGTCAGTATATACAGAAGTGTGAATCCTCCCGGTACCGTCACCGTCGCGTCCACCTCCCGTCCTGTGTATGTATGCTGCCGTGCGGCGCCATGTCTGGGCGGGAGGTGGAAGCGGCTGCGAAAACAAAAGTTAACAGTAGAAGAAAAAAAAAAAAAAGTTATACTCACCTGTCTGCAGCCTCCCGGTGCCATGCCCGCTCCCATCTCCTCTCACGGTATCGCCACCCCCGCTCCGGCTGTGTGCAGACGGCCAGGAAACCTCCGATGGATGCAGGACCTGGCGATGGATCACCTGATGCAGTCACCTGACGCGTCAGCGGATAGTAAGTATCGCGGTGATGCGGGCGCCCGGCCGGTATCAGCGGATGCGTCAGGAGACTTCATCCCTGATTACCGGCAGCTGCTGCAGCGATCGGACGGGATCAGACTCCCACCCCATCGCTGCAGGAGCTGCCGGTAATCAGCACATAAGTGAGTATTTTTTTTTTTTTTTCTACTGATGCATCTGCTGATTGTATAATCGGCTTTTATACAATCAGCTGATGTGTGATGGGATTCAGGCACTTGATCCTGACACATCACCTGATCGCTTTGCCTTCCAGCAAACCGATCAGATGATATTGGATCCGGATTGGACGGCGCGGGACCCTGACCCAGGATTACTGCGGAGGGGGGGTTTATTTCAATAAAGATGGAGTCACTAATTGTGTTGTGTTTTATTTCTAATAAAAATATTTTTCTGTGTGTTGTGTTTTTTTTTTTATCTTTACTAGAAATTCATGGTGGCCATGTCTAATATTGGCGTGACACCATGAATTTTGGGCTTAGGGCCAGCTATACAGCTAGCCCTAACCCCATTATTACCCGGCGAGCCACCCGGCATCAGGGCAGCTGGAAGAGTTGGATACAGCGCCAGAAGATGGCGCTTCTATGAAAGCGCCATTTTCTGGGGTGGCTGCGGGACTGCAATTCACAGCGGGGGTGCCCAGAAAGCATGGGCACCCTGCACTGTGGATTCCAATCCCCAGCTGCCTAGTTGTACCCGGCTGGACTCAAAAATTGGGCGAAGCTCACGTCATTTTTTTTTAAATTATTTCATGAAATAATTAAAAAAAAAAAAAAAGGGCTTTCCTATATTTTTGGTTCCCAGCTGGGTACAAATAGGCAGCTGGGGATTGGGGGCAGCCCGTACCTGCCTGCTGTACCCGGCTAGCATACAAAAATATGGCGAAGCCCACGTCATTTTTTTTGTTTGGGGGGGCAAAGAAATCCTGCATACAGTCCTGGAAGGAGGATGCTGAGCCTTGTAGTTCGACAGCTGCTGTCTGCTCTCCTGCATACACTATTGGATGGAGGATGCTGAGCCTTGTAGGCCTGCTCCCCCTGACTCTCCCTCAAGCATACAGTCCTGGATGGAGCATGCTGAGCCTTGTAGTTCTGCAGCTGCTGTCTGCTCTCCTGCATACACTAGTGGAGAATGAAGAACACATTGAAGAAGGAAATGACATCAGACCTTTTTTTTTTTTTTATTCACTGATAAAAAACGCATAAGGAGCAAAAACGCAGCAAAACGCAGCAAAAAAAACGCACCAAATCGCGGCAAAACGCGTGCGTTTTTTGCCGCGTTTTTTCGACGCAGGTGCGTTTTTGTGCGTTTTTAGCGGCCAAAAACGCACAAAAACGCAGCGTCAAAAAAACAGTGTGCGCACATAGCCTAATTGATTTGACCAAAGTTGCCTTTTTCAGAAATTTAGCGCTGAAAACGCATGCGTATTTACCACGTTTTAGATGCGTTTTCAGCGCTTTTCACCTGCTTTTCCACCTGCGTTTTGATAATGCGTTTTGAACATCATGACACTGCTAAATAAAGTTTAAATAGTCAAACTCAATGAAAAAATTTGAAAAAAAAAAGAAACTAATTATCTTTTTGTGAAAAATAATGAAAATAGATTAATTTAATTAAATTATAGCGGTAATATGATATTTATTGAAAAAATTGCAATAATTTATTAAAATTCTTAATTTTAATTGTCGGACTATATGTGTGTGTAAAGGGACATATGAAATCATTATTTTGATAACCAAAAAGCATGCATTTTGGTAGTCCTAAACGCATGTTTTCAGCACTGGAAAAGCAGGTAAAACGCAGGAATTTGCTGGAATCTTGGTTTTTGCCATTTCTCATAGAGTTCAATGTTAGCAAAACGCACCCAAAATGGCAAAAACAATTGACATGTTGCTTCTTTGAACGCATGGTTTTTGCCACAAAATATGCAAATTAAACGCAGCGTTTAGAAACGCAAAGTGTGGTCAGAAATGTCACATTTTCCATAGGATAACATGGAAAAACAAAACGCAAGCCATTTGGCCATAAAAGGCTGGAGCTCAAAACGCTGCAGAAACGCAGGTTAAAAACGCAAAGTGGGGCCCTAGCCTTACTGTTCTGACTGCTGGTCAGTCCTTGTGTAGCTCCGTCATGTTATGTGAGGAGCAACCTGTTTCTCAGTTTTTCTTTGTTATGTCATGTTGTTGATAGGTCTTGCCTGTTTACACCTTTTCTTTCTGCAGGGTTACTACTCCAAAGAAAGCAGATTCTCGGCTATCACAGCCACTTCTGGCCTTACATACAATGGGTTTAAAGGTATTGTCTCTAAATGTAAAGGGATTAAATTCTCCGCATAAAAGATCATGGGTCTGGAAGGAGGCAAGGAAGGCGAGTAGTGATGTTTTGTGCATTCAAGAAACACATTTATTTGCCCAGGATAATGGTAGAATGAAAAATGTTAATTATCCTCATCAGTTTTTTGCCAATAATGTCCACAAAAAGGCAGGTGTGGGAATCCTCATTAAAATCTCTGTAGCCTTCCAGCTTGAGAGGGTCGTGGGGGATATTGAGGGGAGATATGTCATTTTAATTGGTCTACCAAACAATGTGCAATTCACTATTGCTTCAGTGTACACCCCTAATGTGGGTCAATTAAAATTCATATGTAAATTTTTGGAGACTTTTAGGAGTGGCAAAGGGTTCCTCAGTGATATGCGGAGACTTTAATGTCCCTATGTGTAAATGCCTAGATTGTTCCCACCAAGCCCCGGCCAGAAAAGAGATGGGCCACCTGATCCGTGAGTTTCGTTTTCATGATATATGGCGATATGCTCATGCAGGAGCGAGAGACTACTCTTTTCACTCCCTAAGGTTTAATACCTACTCTAGAATAGATTATATCTTAGTAGATTATTCGTTACTATTGGGTTGTGACCAGATCAACATTGGCCCCATTACATGGTCAGACCACGCGCCCGTTATTGAGCCCGACCTTAAATCAGTAAGAGGGAGCTTAGCAACCTAATAAACCTACACAGAAAAACTCCACAAGAAATTTTTAATAAAAAATAGTTATCTTTATTAACAAACTTCAATAAAATCAGATTAAAATTCAAAGGAAAAGTAAACACAAAAATACCATGATCCAAACGGTAATTAAATAGCAGAAAATGTTCTTGAAATTAACACCCAGAAAAATTCACATAAATAATGCAATATGATGCAATAATTAATAATACCACAAGGTGGCAGAAATTATATGCAAAGTTAAACATACAATGCATTAATTCCTAATGCCACAAGGTGGCAGTATATACCCAGGACATGCAAATGTCTATAAGAAATGCAATATGATGCAGTAATTAATAATACCACAGGGTGGCAGTCTATATCTAGTTGCATACAAAGTTCTACATACACTGCATTAAATCCTAATGCCACAAGGTGGCAGTATATACCCAGGATACGCAATATGTCTAAAGAAATGGTCTTATGAATCAATGCACTAACCAGGGTCCACGCTAGTTTAATCTCACTCCAAATGGAGTATAAGACTGGGAACCATAGTCAGGGATAAAGAGATTAGAGTCCAAAGACGATAGAGAAGTAGGTACAAAGGTCACCACCTAATATAAAAGGGTATAAAGTTTTGTATTTACTGCTGGGACCCCCCTTGACGTACGTTTTGCCACCATGCTTCTTCAGAAGGGGTGTGTCACACCATATTAGGTATTATTAATTATTGCATCATATTGCATTATTTATGTGAATTATTCTGGGTGTTAATTTCACGACTATTCCTAAACCGGGGAAGCCTCCAACCTCTCTTGGTAACTTCAGACCTATCTCTCTTTTGAATTGTGATGTGAAGTTTTATGCAAAAGTCTGGGCTAATAGACTCCTCTCAGTTTTGCCGACCCTGGTCTCCCCTGACCAAGTGGGATTTGTCCCATGGAGGCAGGCTAGAGATGGCACTAGAAGAGTGATTGGTTTGATGGATTTTCTTGAGTCCAGTGGTACCCCCGGGGTATTCCTGTCTCTAGATGCAGAAAAAGCGTTGGACAGGGTACACTGGGGCCATGTGGACGCCGTTTTGGACACATTTGGTTTCTCTGGTAATATAAAGAAT
This sequence comes from Anomaloglossus baeobatrachus, assembly GCF_048569485.1. Lineage (NCBI taxonomy): Eukaryota > Metazoa > Chordata > Amphibia > Anura > Aromobatidae > Anomaloglossus > Anomaloglossus baeobatrachus. Next base: position 117,224,674 of record NC_134356.1, on the reverse strand, counting down.
GCTATTATGGCCTTATACAAAAAACAAAATGCTTCGGTCTGTGCAGCGGGCTTCTATTCTGATAGCTTTTACCTGACTAATGGGACCTGCCAGGGATGCCCCCTTTCTCCTATAATTTTTGCTTTAGTTATGGAGCCCCTGGCGGAGTCCATTAGGCTCAACCTGGAAATCTCTGGAGTTAAAATAGGCCCTGTAGAACATAAAATCGGTCTATATGCAGACGATGTAATAATACTCTCTTGCACTGTGAAAGATCATTGATAGGGATCAAAAACGCTCTCCTTGAATTTTATAAGATTTCATATTACAAGCTAAATGAAAGAAAATCGGTTCTCTTCTCAGTTAATGTTCCACCATCTGTTAGAGATAAAATCTCCTCACTTGTCCCATATACTTGGGCCCAGGACGACTTTTCGTACCTAGGGCTAAGGATTTGTAAACTTTCCAATATTGTCAAACAGAATTTTAATACTCTGCTTGATTCCATTCGAAAGGACATAGACAATCAAATACATTTACCCCTTTCCTGGATGGTGCGCATTCAGATAGTTAAGATGATGTTCCTACCAAAAATAATCTATTTATTCCGTTGTCTTCCCTTGAGGTTCCCCAAGAGGTTTCTCTCTCTCCTGCAGGCAGTTGTGAGCAGATTTATTTGGGCAGGAAAGAAACCTAGGGTTGGTATGTCTACCTTATTTTATAGTTATTCACATGGTGGTCTGGGGGTCCTGAATTTTTATTCGTACCATAAAGCAGCTGTTCTAGAGGCGTTAAGGGAATGGTATGATGATTCTAGTACTCACAAATGGGTGCTTGTGGAGAAATACTTAGCCCCGAGTGGGACTTTGAGATTTCTACTGGAGGCGCGAGTACTTAGTTCCTTTGCGCCCTCTCTACCCCTGCAGACAATGAAAGTGGCATTTTCTTATTGGTCTGATCTGGTCTCTACTCATCAGGTGATTAAATTTGAGTCTATCTCTATTAGAGCCTTGGAGCTTCATGTGGATGGCTTCATGTTAGGCAATTGGGTGAGGAATGGTATTATGGTCATGAAAGATATCCTCTGAATTCAGGAGTTGAAACCTTTCTCTGCCCTAATGGATGAATTTGGCCTTCACAAAAATAACTTCTACCAGTATCTGCAAATTCGGCATTTTTTAAATTCATCTGTATTTCCCTTATCCTGTCATAATGCTGTTTTCTCGCCAATGCAGCGGGTTTTTTTTAGTTCCTCCTCCTCTCAAAAACACGGCCTCTCGGTAGTATATAAAGTGTTTCATTCCCCCGGTAATGGTCCTAAACAAGCGTATATGAGGCGCTGGGAAGGGGCTCTTGCTTTCTCCTCAACCCCAGACCAATGGTGGTCCGCTTCTGGCGACCTGAAAAAATATTCCTCCTGTATTAATGATCTTGAGCAGCTTAAGAAAGTTCACTTTGACTGGTACTACACCCCGCTGAAGATTTCCAAATTCCATGGTTCCTATCCCCAATCCTGCTGGAAGGGCTGCTCGGGTGTTGGTTCCCTAGGGCACGTGTGGTGGGATTGCCCGCTCATCCGGCCTTTTTGGGAAGAAGTGTCTAACATTATTACCTCAGTTATAGGCCTGGCTGGAAGTTTGAGCGGTCCGCTAGCAGTTTTGGGGATCGGTTTACATATATTCCCTGGCGATTTGAGACAAATTGTATAACACATTCTAATAGCAGCACGTATGTGTCTGGCAGACCACTGGAGAGAAATAACTATCCCCTCTAAATTGGAAATTATCCAAAAAATCAATAAACATTACCAATACGAGCTCCTTCTGACCTCAAATCTGTTTACCAAAAATAAAATAAGGAATCGTTGGTCCCCCTGGCTAGTGTCCAAATTCTCGTCCTTCCAGTCCTGATTGGTGGACCTGTTATATTATTACCCATCATCCCTACCCTTGCTTCCCATGTTGCAAATTGTATGCCCTAACCCTACTATGCAGAATTTTCAGCTGTTATCTGTCTTTACTTTGAATTTTATTGTCCTGCTATTATAGGACAATTTTTTCAAGTGTCCGCATGTTTGTTGCGGTGTATAACCTGTATTATGCAAAATCGTAATAAAAATTTATTGAAATAAAATTACCAGGATGGCGTCCCTTAGTAGAGAATTTGGGGACATTACCCCCATAAGTGTCAACAGCAGATCCTCACCCCATAACAGTGTGTCATGACCACATTTTTTGCTTAAAATTTATTTTCCTATTTTCCTCCTCTAAAACCAGGGTGCGTCTTATAGTCCGAAAAATACGGTATGTTCATTCTTCATTGCGTTTTGTGAACATTTTCCACCCATTGAAATGTATGAGGTGTGTCAAAACGCTACCAAAATGTTTAGCTGTGCACTGCATTTTGCATCCGTTCTTGTCAACAAAAACGCAGGTCTCTCTCTCTGTCGGTCTCTCCCTCTCCCTCCTTTATACTCACAGATCACCGACACGGCTGGCACACGGCTTCTCCTGCTTCTGAAAGTGCCGGCCGCTTATTAGGCTAATCTCATATTCACTGTTTCCCCCGCCCACTGCCACCTATGATTGGTTGAAGTCAAACGCACCCCCACGTTGAATAACAGCTGTCTCACTGCAACCAATCACAGCCGACGGTGGGTGGGTCTATATCATGCAGTAAAATAAATTAAAAAAAAACAAAAAAAAAACACCCCGACATGCAGTCTCCCCCCCCCCCCAATTGATACCCAGCCTTTATAAAGCCTCACAGCCACTGGCTGGTATTCTCAGACTGGGGAGGCCTATCGTTTTTAGGCTGCCCCCTAGCCTAAATATATCAGCCAGCAGCCACCCGGAATTGCCGCATTCATTAGCTGCGACAGTCCCAGGACTTTACCCGGCTCATCCCGATTACCATGGTGCAGTGGCAATCGGGGTAATAAGGAGTTAATGGCAGCCCATAGCTGCCACTAACATGTACAAAAAAAACAACACCCTGTATGGAGACATGGGGCTCAGTGGGTGCTCTTGTCCGCTGGCCTAGCCGCCTTTAGAAAGACAGCGTGGCTCAGGGCTCATCACAACTGAACGCACGACCTCCTTAACCGTGGGCGGAACACTACTCAGACAACACAGGGTGAGGGAATCACAATATTAAGACTTTATTGGATCCCCAAAATATTAACGGCACATAACACATAACCAGCAAAACACAAAAATGTAACAGGCAACAGAGTCTCACCCTTCCGCTGGCTCACCAGGGATTTAGAATGTCCATGCCTCAGAGCTTCCAGGGCTACTTACTCCATTCCAGCAGCACCCCGCTTTTGGCGGGCACCCACCGAGAATGGAATAACGCCAGATTTAGGAAGCTGGCTGAGGTTTGCAAAGTCTGTAGCCAGGTGACCAAATTGTCCCAACCTCAGTTTCTTCCTTAGGTAGTCCTTGATATCAAAGCCGAATCCTTGCATTCAGTGCTGAAGCCCATATAGTGTTATAATCCAGGCTTGCCAATCAGATCCGCAGGTCCTAGATTGGTAGCATGTAGCCAGAGTCTCCCTGAGCAAAATGAACAGTCCTCCTTCTTATACCCCTGAGCTCTCCTTTCAGACCATTGGGGTCTTCACGATTGGTGGAAAAGACTGGGCTCTTATTGGCTAGATTTCAAGCTATTTTCAAATATCCAGAGACAAGGGTGGGACAGGTACATTACATCACATCTAGCAATTCACTTAGTAATACAATGGGAACTTCTCATAACTCAATTGAATTATCTGCGTGTTTGGCCTCCAGTGGCCACAACAATTACATGAGTCAACAAGAGCCTTGTAAAAACAATGAGGGGCTTATCCCCAGTCTATAAACAAACTATCTTCATGTCTAGCTGAATGTTAAGAAACTTTAACCCATGAGAGTCCATGTCGTCACATTCCTCCCCCTTCTTAATATTAGCCAGACATGATAGGCTTCCGATCATCCTTCTCCTCTTGACGGCATTGTCCTTTTTAATGGTGAGGTCAGCATCAGAGGCTTGCATCTATACACCTCCCCCTGATTACCTCCCCCAGGTTGAGCAGCCATATTGTAGACAATCACTAAGGTGGGGCCCGTGAGTTGGGATTCCCTGAATTCCTTATGATCTATCTCCCCCCAGTCAATGGCCACAGTTGGGTCTGAGGTACTCACATTCGTTGCATCTGAGGAGGAGGCTGAAGATTGAGGAGGAGGATTCCCCTCAGATGGGTTGGTAGAAACATCTGCACAAGGATGGTGTTTGGCTTGGCTGTGGGTGATGGCGGTAACAAACTGGCTGGATAGTCCTTGTCCTAGGTCATTCTCCAAAATGACTGGTGTGAGCAGGTAATCCACAAGCCCCACTTTCACTTCCCTCTGGGTGGTATCCAAAACAAACAGGCTTGGGGGGGCCATCTATGAACCCCACTTCAACTTCCTCCTGGCTAGTCCCCAAAACAACAGGTGTGGGGAGACCATCCATAAGCCCTACATCAACTTCATCCTGGATAGTCCCCAAAACAACAGGTATCGGGAGGCTGCCCATAAGCTCCATATGGACCTCTTCCTGGTCAGACCCCAAAATAACAGGGGTGGGGATGCTGTTCATAAGCACCACATCAGCCTTGCTCTGGTCAGTCTCCACAATGACAGGTATGGGGAGGCTGTTCACAAGTCCCACATCGATTGTTTCCTGGTTGGTCCCCAAAATATCAGGTGTGGGGAGGCTGTGCACAAGTCTCACATCAACCTCTTCCTGGTCATTTCCCAAAATAACTGGTGTGGGTACGGTGTCCATAAGCTCCACCTCGACCTCTCCCTGGTCGGTCCTTAGGTCCAACTGCACAGATGCCAGAGGGATGTCCGAGCGCTTGTCCTCAGCCATGGAGATGGATAATTGGGAATCTGGTAAATGGTCTTCTGGGGAAACAATAACTGGGCTTACCAAGGTGATGGAAGATCCAGTGTCTCGAAGTCCCTGAGCCTGTATATCACCGACCTTGACCGTCTGGATGTGGGGATGGAGGTTGGCTGGTGTACGGTGTCCGGCCTGCCGTAGGGTGTGGACTGGGTAAACCACTTCCTCAGCTGTTGGTGTTTCTCAGGAGTAGCATTCCTCAGGTCTCGTTGGTTCATCTCGGCATATGTTGACTGGTTGGACTGGCAGACGGGCTCCAAGCATGCAGCCTCTATTTTGGAGACAATCTTTATCGATATGTCCATGGCGCCCACATGTATAACAGAGCTGTAGACTGGGCAAGTCACAGGCCCTGTTTCTAGACCTTTGTTTCGGTGCAGCTTCTGCTGGGTAGCGGGACCATCCTTCTCGAGCGGCTGGTGCTAGCAGTACGGCAGCTGGAACTCCATAAACATATTCCAGAACCCAAGCCCTCTCTTCTCTTGAGGATTTAGGCCCCAATGCAGTCAACAACGCTGTGGCTTGGGCCATTTTGGACCAAGTTGATTCCCGATTGACACTAGATCCATGATGTGGCACATAGTTTAAATCCTCTGGGTCAATATCGGCAGGATCCTCATCGTCCCCTGCATCATTCTGGGCATCTCAACGGACTAATTTTTGAATCAAGTCCGACCGAGTGTCAGCGTTCCAGTAGACAATCTTTCGCCTCTGGCACAGATCCTGTAGCATCCATTTACTGCTGCGGTCGTAACTCCTCTCTGGTCCTTGTCCCATGGCTGAGCTGGTGGGGTTGGACATGGCAGCGTCCGAAACCTGAATGCCTCCCCTATGGCCTGCTGGGTATGCTTATGTGCCTCCCTGGTTGTTGAGCCCTGGACGGTGTCCACGAACACCAGTCCTCTACAGCTCCCCTGGATAAACCAGGCTGAGTAGCATCCCACTGCTGCCACCAATTGTGGAGACACGGGGCTCAGTGGGTGCTCTTGTCCGCTGGCCCAGCCGCCTTTAGAAAGACAGCGTGGCTCAGGGCTCATCCCAACTGAATGCACGACCTCCTTAACCGTGGGCGGAACATTACTCAGACAACACAGGGTGAGGGAATCACAATATTAAGACTTTATTGGATCCCCAAAATATTAACGGCACATAACACATAACCAGCAAAACACAAAAATGAAACAGGCAACAGAGTCTCACCCTTCTGCTGGCTCACCAGGGATTTAGAATGTCCATGCCTCAGAGCATCCAGGGCTACTTACTCCAATCCAGCAGCACCCCGCTTTTGGCGGGCACCCACCGAGAATGGAATAACGCCAGATTTAGGAAGCTGGCTGAGGTCTGCAAAGTCTGTAGCCAGGTGACCAAATTGTCCCAACCTGTGTTTCTTCCTTAGGTAGTCCTTGATATCAAAGCCGAATCCTTGCATTCAGTGCTGAAGTCCATATAGTGTTATAATCCAGGCTTGCCAATCGGATCCGCAGGTCCTAGATTGGTAGCATGTAGCCAGAGTCTCCCTGAGCAAAATGAACAGTTCTCCTTCTTATACCCCTGAGCTCTCCTTTCAGACCATTGGGGTCTTCACGATTGGTGGAAAAGACTGGGCTCTTATTGGCTAGATTTCAAGCTATTTTCAAATATCCAGAGACAAGGGTGGGACAGGTACATTACATCACATCTAGCAATTCACTTAGTAATACAATGGGAACTTCGCATAATTGAGTTATCTGGGTGTTTGGGCTCCAGTGGCCACAACAATTACATGAGTCAACAAGAGCCTTGTAAAAACAATGAGGGGCTTATCCCCAGTCTATAAACAAACTATCTTCATGTCTAGCTGAATGTTAAGAAACTTTAACCCATGAGAGTCCATGTCGTCACATTCCTCCCCCTTCTTAATATTAGCCAGACATGATAGGCTTCCGGTCATCCTTCTCCTCTTGACGGCATTGTCTTTTTTAATGGTGAGGTCAGCATCAGAGGCTTGCATCTATACACCTCCCCCTGATTACCTTCCCCAGGTTGAGCAGCCATATTGCAGACAATCACTAAGGTGGGGCCCCTGAGTTGGGATTCCCTGAATTCCTTATGATCTATCTCCCCCCAGTCAATGGCCACAGTTGGGTCTGAGGTACTCACATTCGTTGCATCTGATGAGGAGGCTGAAGATTGAGGAGGAGGATTCCCCTCACATGGGTTGGTAGAAACATCTGCACAAGGATGGTGTTTGGCTTGGCTGTGGGTGATGGCGGTAACAAACTGGCTGGATAGTCCTTGTCCTGGGTCATTCTCCAAAATGACTGGTGTGAGCAGGTAATCCACAAGCCCCACTTTCACTTCCCTCTGGGTGGTATCCGAAACAACAGGCTTGGTGGGGCCATCTATGAACCCCACTTCAACTTCCTCCTGGCTAGTCCCCGAAACAACAGGTGTGGGGAGACCATCCATGAGCCCTACATCAACTTCCTCCTGGTTAGTCCTCGAAACAACAGGTGTGGGGAGGCTGTCCATAAGCTCCATATGGACCTCTTCCTGGTCAGACCCCAAAATAACAGGGGTGGGGATGCTGTTCATAAGCACCACATCAGCCTTGCTCTGGTCAGTCTCCACAATGACAAGTATGGGGAGGCTGTTCACAAGTCCCACATCGATTGTTTCCTGGTTGGTCCCCAAAATATCAGGTGTGGGGAGGCTGTCCACAAGTCTCACATCAACCTCTTCCTGGTCATTTCCCAAAATAACTGGTGTGGGTACGGTGTCCATAAGCTCCACCTCGACCTCTCCCTGGTTGGTCCTTAGGTCCAACTGCACAGATGCCAGAGGGATGTCCAAGCGCTTGTCCTCAGCCATGGAGATTGGTAATTGGGAATCTGGTAAATGGTCTTCTGGGGAAACAATAACTGGGCTTACCGTCTGGATGTGGGGATGGAGGTTGGCTGGTGTACTGTGTCCGGCCTGCCGTAGGGTGTGGACTGGGTAAACCACTTCCTCAGCTGTTGGTGTTTCTCGGGAGTAGCATTCCTCAGGTCTCGTTGGTTCATCTCGGCATATGTTGACTGGTTGGACTGGCAGACGGGCTCCAAGCATGCGGCCTCTATTTTGGAGACAGTCTTTATCGATATGTCCATGGCGCCCACATGTACAGTGCCTACAAGTAGTATTCAACCCCCTGCAGATTTAGCAGGTTTGATAAGATGCAAATAAGTTAGAGCCTGCAAACTTCAAACAAGAGCAGGATTTAGTAACAGATGCATAAATCTTACAAACCAACAAGTTATGTTGCTCAGTTAAATTTTAATAAATTTTCAACATAAAAGTGTGGGTCAATTATTATTCAACCCCTAGGTTTAATATTTTGTGGAATAACCCTTGTTTGCAATTACAGCTAATAATCGTCTTTTATAAGACCTGATCAGGCCGGCACGGGTCTCTGGAGTTATCTTGGCCCACTCCTCCATGCAGATCTTCTCCAAGTTTTCTAGGTTCTTTGGGTGTCTCATGTGGACTTTAATCTTAAACTCCTTCCACAAGTTTTCAATTGGGTTAAGGTCAGGAGACTGACTAGGCCACTGCAACACCTTGATTTTTTCCCTCTTGAATAGAGATGAGCGAACCGGTCCCGGTTCGGCTCGAGGCGGTTCGCCGAACGGGGGGTCTGGCTCGAGTTCGGCTCGTCGAACGTTCGACGAACCGAACTAGAACCAATAGGCTATAATGGGAGGCAATCACAAACACATAAAAATGCATTATAAATGTACACAAACAGTTAATAAACATTGCCATAACACTTACCGGTCCTCGCGATCCCTTCTGCACTCTGTCTCCTGCCGCTATTCCATCCGATGATCGCTGAATCCTCCCGGTGACCTGCACTGCCAGCAGAGAAGCAGGACCTATCGTGACGTCAAAATAGCCATGTGACCAGTCACGTGGCTATTATCTCATTGGCTACAGACTGGTCACATGACTATGACACGTCATGTAGGACCTGCGAGTGCATCTCTCCGGTACACGGTGCACATATGTGTATCGCCGTGTACCGGCGACATGCTCTAGCACACGGTCGACTCCCCGTTCCGTTAGGGACCGGCTGACACAGCCGGTCATTAACGGAGATCACCGTTGCCATAGCAACGCAGTTAGCGGTGACGTCACCGCTAACCGCGGCTCCGGGAGCACCGTTGCTATGGTAACGCGTCTGTCAGCGTTACCGCTGTTACCGCTAGCAGCCAGCAGTGATCACTCACGGAGTGAAGGCTGCACGCTGCTTCCCGATTGTAGTGAGCATTGTAGTTAGGATGGAGGTTCCCCAGCCCCAAGTGATGCCCCTCACTACAATCGTCACTACTACTACACTAGAAAGAAAGAAGACAGAAGAGCAGGATCGTGGAGGGCTGACAGGGGTAATAAAGATGGAGTCTCTAATGTGTCTGTGTATTTATTTCTATTAAAGTATTTTTTCTCTGTGTGGTGTCTTTTTTTAACCCTTTATTGGAGATTCTTAATGGCCGGGTCAAACGTGCCTGACATTAAGAATCTCTGGCTTAATACTGGCTGGTAAAACAAAGCCAGTATTAACTCATGATTACCCAACAAGCCACCCGGCTCCAGGGCTGTTGGAAGAGTTGGATACAGCGCCAGATGATGGCGCTTCTATGAGAGCGCCATTTTCTGGGACGGCTGCGGACTGAAATCCGCAGCAGAGGCGCCCACAAACCTCGGGCTAACCTGTGCTGCGGATTCCAATCCCCAGCTGCCTAGTTGTACCCGGCTGGACACAAAAATAGGGCGAAGCCCACGTCATTTGTTTTTTAATTATTTCATGAAATAAGTGAAATAATTAAAAAAAACGGGCTTCCCTATATTTTTGGTTCCCAGCCGGGTACAAATAGGCAACTGGGGGTTGGAGGCAGCCCGTGGCTGCCAGCTGTACCTGGCTAGCATACAAAAATATGGCGAAGCCCACGTCATTTTTTTGGTGGGCAAAAAACTTCTGCATGCAGTCCTGGATGGAGTATGCTGAGCCTTGTAGTTCTGCAGCTGCTGTCTGCTCTTCTCCATACAGACAGACAGCAGCTGCAGAACTACAAGGCTCAGCATACTCCATCCAGGACTGTATGCAGAAGTTTTTTGCCCCCTGAAAAAATTATGTGGCTTCGCCATATTTTTGTATGCTAGCCAGGTACAGCAGGCAGGTACGGCTGCCCCCAACCCCCAGTTGCCTATTTGTACCCGGCTGGGAACCAAAAATAAAGGGAAGCCCTTTTTTTATTATTTCATGAATTTCATGAAATAATTAGAAAACAAATGACGTAGGCTTTGCCCCATTTTTGTGTCCAGCCAGGTACAACTAGGCAGCTGGGGATTGGAATCCGCAGCACAGGTTGGCCTGAGCTTTCTGGGCCCCACTGCTGCGATTTGCAGTCTGCAGCCGCCTCAGAAAATGGCATTTTCATAGAAGCGCCATCTTCTGGCGCTGTATCCAACTCTTCCAGCACCTGCCTGCTATACCTGGCTAGCATACAAAAATATGGCGAAGCTCACGTCCTTTTTTTGTAGCTTTTTGGCAAAAAAAAAAAAAAAATGCTTCCCTGGATTTTCCATTGCCAGTGAAGGTAACACCAAGCAGTGGGGGTTAGCAGCCAGTAGCTGCTTGGATTACCCTTAGCTAGCAATACAAAAAATGCAGTGGGAGCTAACATATATTTTTTTTAATTATTTATTTAAATAACTAAAAATAAAATGGGCTTCCCTGTATTTTGATTGCTGGACATCACAGTGCTGTAAAAATAAATCTTTAAAAAAATGACGTAGCGCTCCGCGGTATTTTTGATTCTCAGCGCAGATAAAGCAGACAGCTATGGGTTGCCACCCCCATCTGCCTGCCGTTACCTTGGTTGGCAATCAAAATACAGGGAAGCCCATTAATTTTTTCTATTTAAAAAATAGTTAAAAAAAAAAAATTACGTTGGGTCCCCCCATTTTTGATAGCCAGCTAGGGTAAAGCAGACGGCTGTAGCCTGAAAACCACAGCTGGCAGCTTTACCGTGGTTGGGGATCCAATGTGGAGGTCCCCTCAGGCTCTTTTTTATAATTATTTTATAAATATTAATAATTACACAATAAAAGTAGGGGACCCCCCAAATTGGATCACCAGCCAAGGTAAAGCGGACAGCTGTGGTCTGGTATTCTCAGGGTGGGAAGGTCCATAGTTATTGGGCCTTCACAGCCTAAAAATAGCAGGCCGCAGGCACCCCAGACGTGGCGCATCCACTAGATGCGCCAATCCTGGCGCTTCACCCCAGCTCATCCCGTGCCCTGGTGCAGTGGCAAACGGGGTAATAAATCGGGTTGATACTAGCTGTAAAGTCACCTGAGATCAAGCCCAGCAGTTTGTGATGTCATGGCGTCTATTAGATACCCAACATCATAAACTGTCAGTACTAACAAAAACAAAAAATCGACAAAAGAAATTTATTTGAAAAAACAGTCCCCAAAACATTTCCTCTTTCACCAATTTATTGTAAGAAAAAAAATAAAGGGGTCCCACGACGACTCTGGACCGTCTAGAATATGGGGGGGAGACACTCAGGGAACGTATCCCCCATTTTCTAGGAGTGCGGACCCTTCATGTGAGGAGTGTGGGTGCAATGAATCTGCACTCACTCTCCCCGGGTCCACAGCAGCAGAGTCCATGTCGTAATGGTTGCTACCAAAGCTGCAATGCCCTGCTCATGAGGTAAGGGCATGCCTAATCAGGAGAACTACTGTAGAGGAAGCTCTGCTCACTGGTATATAGGTGCTCAGAGGTAATAATAGATAAAATTAGTGAGTAACCTCGGCACTCTATATCTCCCAGACTAAGTCAGTAAGTCACAATGGATAGTAATGCAAAATCACTCTTTATTGGTCCGTATTAAGAAAATTTTTTTTTCATAAGCATATATGTTTTTGTCCAAAACAAGTTACAAATGACGTTTCGGCCTGAGCCTTCGTCAGATTGGACTTATCTGCATGTAATCATGAAAAATGACAATAATCAGTATCACATAAGAGTGAGAGAACAATAACATAAACTCGAACAATGTAGAGGTACAATTGGGATGCAGCAAAAAAATTGCAACACAGCAAGAAATGAAACACATGATACAAATGTCATAATACAGTACAAGGACAATATAGTAATGACAAATATGGGGTCAGAGTAGACTTAGACAGCTCTGGTACGAAAGAGATGTCAATCATAAAGTAACATGTGCAGTAGGTGTAGAGCTACACTATGCATGGCAGAGCTAATGGGTAGACCGACCATAGAAAAAGTAGAGAAAAAGTGGAGAAAAAGTGGAGAATAAGTGGAACATAAGAGGAGAAAAAGTGGAGAAAAAGTGGAGAAAAAAGTGGAGAAAAAGTGGAGAAAAAGTGGAGAAAAAGTGGAGAAAAAGTGGAGATTAAGAGGAGAAAAAGTGGAGAAAAAAGTGGAGAAAAAAGTGGAGAAAAAGTGGAGCATAAGAGGAGAAAAAGTGGAGAAAAAGTGGAGAAAAAAGTGGAGAAAAAGTGGAGCATAAGAGGAGAAAAAGTGGAGATTAAGAGGAGAAAAAGTGGAGAAAAAGTGGAGAAAAAGTGGAGAAAAAGTGGAGCATAAGAGGAGAAAAAGTGGAGAAAAAAGTGAAGAAAAAGTGGAGAAAAAGTGGAGCATAAGAGGAGAAAAAGTGGAGAAAAAGTGGAGAAAAAGTGGAGAAAAAGTGGAGCATAAGAGGAGAAAAAGTGGAGAAAAAGTGGAGAAAAAGTGGAGAATAAGTGGAACATAAGAGGAGAAAAAGTGGAGAAAAAGTGGAGAAAAAAGTGGAGAATAAGTGGAACATAAGAGGAGAAAAAGTGGAGAAAAAGTGGAGAAAAAGTGGAGAAAAAGTGGAGAAAAAGTGGAGAAAAAGTGGAGCATAAGAGGAGAAAAAGTGGAGAAAAAGTGGAGAAAAAGTGGAGAAAAAGTGGAGATTAAGAGGAGAAAAAGTGGAGAAAAAAGTGGAGAAAAAAGTGGAGAAAAAGTGGAGCATAAGAGGAGAAAAAGTGGAGAAAAAGTGGAGAAAAAAGTGGAGAAAAAGTGGAGCATAAGAGGAGAAAAAGTGGAGATTAAGAGGAGAAAAAGTGGAGAAAAAGTGGAGAAAAAGTGGAGAAAAAGTGGAGCATAAGAGGAGAAAAAGTGGAGAAAAAAGTGAAGAAAAAGTGGAGAAAAAGTGGAGCATAAGAGGAGAAAAAGTGGAGAAAAAGTGGAGAAAAAGTGGAGAAAAAGTGGAGCATAAGAGGAGAAAAAGTGGAGAAAAAGTGGAGAAAAAGTGGAGAATAAGTGGAACATAAGAGGAGAAAAAGTGGAGAAAAAGTGGAGAAAAAAGTGGAGAAAAAGTGGAGAAAAAGTGGAGAAAAAGTGGAGCATAAGAGGAGAAAAAGTGGAGAAAAAAGTGGAGAAAAAGTGGAGAAAAAGTGGAGAAAAAGTGGAGCATAAGTGGAGAAAAAGTGGAGAAAAAGTGGAGAAAAAGTGGAGCATAAGAGGAGAAAAAGTGGAGAAAAAAGTGGAGAGAACGTGGAGAAAAAGTGGAGAAAAAGTGGAGCATAAGAGGAGAAAAAGTGGAGAAAAAGTGGAGAAAAAGTGGAGCATAAGAGGAGAAAAAGTGGAGAAAAAAGTGGAGAAAAAGTGGAGAAAAAGTGGAGAAAAAGTGGAGCATAAGAGGAGAAAAAGTGGAGATTAAGAGGAGAAAAAGTGGAGAAAAAGTGGAGAAAAAGTGGAGAAAAAGTGGAGAAAAAGTGGAGAAAAAGTGGAGAAAAAGTGGAGCATAAGAGGAGAAAAAGTGGAGAAAAAGTGGAGAAAAAGTGGAGAATAAGTGGAACATAAGAGGAGAAAAAGTGGAGAAAAAGTGGAGAAAAAAGTGGAGAAAAAGTGGAGAAAAAGTGGAGAAAAAGTGGAGCATAAGAGGAGAAAAAGTGGAGAAAAAAGTGGAGAAAAAGTGGAGAAAAAGTGGAGAAAAAGTGGAGCATAAGTGGAGAAAAAGTGGAGAAAAAGTGGAGAAAAAGTGGAGCATAAGAGGAGAAAAAGTGGAGAAAAAAGTGGAGAGAACGTGGAGAAAAAGTGGAGAAAAAGTGGAGCATAAGAGGAGAAAAAGTGGAGAAAAAGTGGAGAAAAAGTGGAGCATAAGAGGAGAAAAAGTGGAGAAAAAAGTGGAGAAAAAGTGGAGAAAAAGTGGAGAAAAAGTGGAGCATAAGAGGAGAAAAAGTGGAGATTAAGAGGAGAAAAAGTGGAGAAAAAGTGGAGAAAAAGTGGAGAAAAAGTGGAGAAAAAGTGGAGAAAAAAATGGAGAAAAAGTGGAGAAAAAGTGGAGAGAAAGTGGAGAAAAAAATGGAGAAAAAGTGGAACACCCTTTGGTACCTTTCATGTGGCACTAAGGGGTGCTTAGCTTTGTATTTAGCCAAAAAAATGAAAAAAAAATGACATAGGGTTCCCCCTAGTTTTGTAGCCAGCTAGGGTAAAGCAGACGGCTGCAGCCTGCAGACCACAGCTGGCAACCTCACCTTGGCTGGTAATCCAAAACTGAGGGCACCCCACGCTGTTATTTTAAATTAAATAAATAATTAAAAAAAAAAACACGTAGGGGTCCCCCAAAATTGGATCACCAGCCAAGGTAAAGCAGACAGCTGGGGCCTGATATTCTCAGACTAGGGAGGTCCATGGTTATTGGAATCTCCCCAGCCTAAAAATAGCAGGCCGCAGCCGCCCCAGAAGTGGCGCATCCATTAGATGCGCCAATCCTGGTGCTTCGCCCCAGCTCATCCCGCGCCCTGGTGCGGTGGCAAACGGGGTAATATTTGGGGTTAATACCAGATGTGTAATGTCACCTGGCATCAAGCCCTGGGGTTGGTGAGGTCAGGCGTCTATCAGATACCCGACATCACCAACCCAGTCAGTAATAAAAAAAAATAGACGACAAACAATTTCATTAGGGATTTGTTGTCTGTGTTTGTCTGGGGTACTGTGAAAAAGCAAAAAAAAAAAAAAAAGTGTGTCTAGTGATTTAGTCAGTAGTATTAGCCACACCTGTTTCTAGAAGCTTCTAGCAGCTTCTAGTAGTCCTTGTAGAGCTATATAAACCAGCCAGAGCTAGCGAGGTGCTGAGAGTGCGAGGTACTGAAGTAAAGGGAGGCGACTGAAGATAAGTGTGGCATAGTTTTAACACAATCTCATAGTGGTGATAACTGTAACTGTTTAATTTCATTAGGGATTTGTTGTCTGTGTTTGTCTGGGGTACTGTGAAAAAGCAAAAAAAAAAAAAAAAAAAAAAAAAGTGTGTCTAGTGATTTAGTCAGTAGTATTAGCCACACCTGTTTCTAGAAGCTTCTAGCAGCTTCTAGTAGTCCTTGTAGAACTATATAAACCAGCCAGAGCTAGCGAGGTGCTGAGAGTGCGAGGTACTGAAGTAAAGGGAGGCGACTGAAGATAAGTGTGGCATAGTTTTAACACAATCTCATAGTGGTGATAACTGTAACTGTTTAATTTCATTAGGGATTTGTTGTCTGTGTGTGTCTGGGGTACTGTGAAAAAGCAAAAAAAAAAAAAAAAAAAAAAAAAGTGTGTCTAGTGATTTAGTCAGTAGTATTAGCCACACCTGTTTCTAGAAGCTTCTAGCAGCTTCTAGTAGTCCTTGTAGAACTATATAAACCAGCCAGAGCTAGCGAGGTGCTGAGAGTGCGAGGTACTGAAGTAAAGGGAGGCGACTGAAGATAAGTGTGGCATAGTTTTAACACAATCTCATAGTGGTGATAACTGTAACTGTTTAATTTCATCAGGGATTTGTTGTCTGTGTTTGTCTGGGGTACTGTGAAAAAGCAAAAAAAAAAAAAAAAAAAAAAAGTGAGTCTAGTGATTTAGTCAGTAGTATTAGCCACACCTGTTTCTAGAAGCTTCTAGCAGCTTCTAGTAGTCCTTGTAGAACTATATAAACCAGCCAGAGCTAGCGAGGTGCTGAGAGTGCGAGGTACTGAAGTAAAGGGAGGCGACTGAAGATAAGTGTGGCATAGTTTTAACACAATCTCATAGTGGTGATAACTGTCGCTGTTTAAGAAGAGAAGAGTCGCCGTAAGCTGATCGATTGCTGGGACTTGCCGGGTCTCGCTGTTTGAGGACATCGCAAAACCGTGCGCCTGACGGCGCGCGACTTTCGCCTGTCATACGCTACATCAGCATTATGGAAGAGAAGAAAATCCACATGGTCACCTGCAACACATGCTACATGTTTACGGATCTGCCACACAAGAAATTCAACTTCACCTGTCAAAAGTGCAAACTTGTTGCCCTCTTAGAGGAAAAGGTGCGGGGACTGGAAGAAAGAATAGCAACTTTGAAGCTAATTAAAGAACATGAGGACTTCTTGGACGAGACAGAAGCAACAATTCAGGATATGGAAAGTGAGAAAAGCTTCAGAACACATACAGAGGCTGAAAAGTGGACACATGTGACCAAAAGAAGCCAGCGAATCAAGTGGTCGGCACCACCCACACAGCTTAGCAACCAATATGAAGCCCTCATGCTGGAGAACGAAAATGGCACAGCTCAGGATGATACCGTCTCTACAGGAGAAGACACAGTATCATCAAAAGAAGTTACTTTGTCAACAAAAGCAGAAACAAAAGACACTCAAAAGCACTCAGGAGCAACAAGCAGTGCGTCCAGAAAGAAAAGAAGAGTGGTAGTTATGGGCGACTCACTACTAAGAGGCACGGAGGCAACTATCTGCAGGCCGGACATAACCGCACGAGAAGTATGCTGCCTCCCTGGAGCAAAAATCAAGGATGTGGCCAACAGGATACCAACTATCCTCGGATCCAAGGACGAATACCCGTTCCTATTGATACATGTAGGAACAAACGACACGGCAAGAAATGATCTGCCAACTATTTGTGAAGACTTTGAAATTCTGGGGAAGAAAATAAAGGAACGGAACGTACAGGTTGTTTTCTCATCAATCCTCCCAGTCGATGGCCATGGTGTCAGAAGATGGAATAGGATACTAGATTTGAACAACTGGCTACGACGGTGGTGCAGGCAGCAAGGATTTGGATTCTTAGACCATGGAGTGAATTACCTCTACGATGGACTTCTCGCAAGAGACGGGATACACCTCACAAAACCTGGGAAACACACGTTCGCCAGAAGGCTTGCCACACTCATCAGGAGGGCTTTAAACTAGAAGAAGAGGGGATGGGAGAAAAAACAGCAGACAAGAACATGCAGCAGAAGGACAAACTAATCAAGGATACTAGATGCCGTAAAGAGGACCCAAGACAGGGTACTAAGAAGGAAGCTGAGAAAAGGGGAGCAAAACTTCTTTCCTGCATGCTGACCAATGCAAGAAGCCTGACCAATAAGATGGAGGAACTGGAGCTGGTAATGTATGAGGAGAAATACGACATAGTAGGAATAACTGAGACATGGTTAGATGATAGTTATGACTGGGCGGCTAACCTGCAAGGATATGAATTGTTTAGGAGGGATCGTAAAAAAAGGAAAGGGGGTGGAGTCTGTCTATATATAAAGTCCAGTTTAAAGCCCAGACTAAGAGAAGATATTCAAGAGGGAAATGAAGAGGTGGAGTCTCTATGGGTGGAGATACAAGGAGGGAAAACTAATAAAATCCTCATAGGGGTTTGTTATAAGCCACCAAATATAACAGAAACCACTGAAAATGTATTATTGAAACAAATAGACAAAGCAGCAAATCACAATGAGGTGATTATTATGGGGGA
Source organism: Anomaloglossus baeobatrachus (assembly GCF_048569485.1). Taxonomy (NCBI): domain Eukaryota; kingdom Metazoa; phylum Chordata; class Amphibia; order Anura; family Aromobatidae; genus Anomaloglossus; species Anomaloglossus baeobatrachus. The sequence goes on along the minus strand of NC_134356.1, from coordinate 117,206,980 downwards.
CTTCAATTACCCCGATATAGACTGGGAAACTGAAACCTGTGTATCTCAGAAAGGAAACCGGTTTCTGTCAGTAACTAAGGATAATTATCTGTCCCAACTTGTGCCGGGCCCAACTAGAGGGGCAGCCCTTCTGGACTTAATTTTAAGCAACAGGCCAGATAGAATAACAGACGTACGAGTGGATGGGCACCTAGGGAATAGTGACCACAATATAATACAATTCCACTTGTCCTTTAGTAAGGTGCCTTGGAGGGGGGTTACAAAAACGCTGAATTTCAGGAAAGCAAAGTTTGATCAACTTAGAGAAGACCTTCGCCAAATTGATTGGGACAATGTCCTCAAAAATGGGAGCACAGAAAATAAGTGGGAAATTTTTAAATCGGTATTAAACACCCACTGCGAGCTAGCCATACCATACAGAAATAAAAGGGCTAGGAACAGGAGAAAACCAATGTGGCTTAATAAGGATGTAAAAGGGGCAATGAATAATAAGAAAAAGGCATTTAAAAAGCTAAAACAAGAAGGCAGCGAGGAAGCATTAACAATATATAGAGAAAAAAATAAAATGTGTAAAAAACAAATATATTTAGCAAAAGTAGAAACTGAGAGACTCATTGCTAAGGAAAGCAAAACAAATCCCAAACTATTCTTTAATTATATAAACAGAAAAAAGATTAAAATTGATGGTGTTGGCCCTTTAAAGAATAATGAGGGTAAAATCATAGAAAGCGATGTGGGAAAAGCAAATGTTTTAAATACTTTTTTCTCAACTGTGTTCACACAGGAAAAGCATATGCCAGGGGAAATGCAGAGTGATCATGTAAATGCCCCATTAAGTATGACCTGCCTAACCCAGGAAGAAGTGCAGAACCGACTTAGTAACATTAAAATTGACAAATCACCAGGCCCTGATGGCATTCACCCTCGGGTATTAAGGGAGTTAAGTAATGTGATAGACAGGCCTCTATTCCTTTTATTTAAAGACTCTATAGAAACTGGGTCTGTTCCACTGGATTGGCGGCTAGCAAATGTGGTACCAATATTCAAAAAAGGGTGCAAAAGGGAACCTGGAAACTATAGGCCGGTAAGCTTAACATCTGTTGTGGGTAAAATGTTTGAAGGGTTTTTAAGGGATACTATTATGGAATGTCTCAATGTTAATAACTGTTTAACTCCATATCAACATGGATTTATGAAGGATCGCTCCTGTCAAACTAACCTGATCAGCTTCTATGAGGATGCAAGCTCTCAAATGGACCGAGGAGAATCATTGGATGTCATTTATCTCGACTTCGGTAAAGCATTTGACACTGTCCCACATAAAAGACTGCTAAGTAAAATGAGAAAGCTTGGGCTCGGGGAAAATGTGTGTAGATGGGTAGGTAGCTGGCTTAGTGGTAGAAAACAAAGAGTGGTTATTAATGGTGCATACTCAGATTGGGCCAGGGTTACTAGTGGGGTGCCACAGGGGTCTGTATTGGGCCCCCTACTATTTAATATATTTATTAATGATCTGGTGGATGGTTTACAGAGTAAAATATCAGTATTTGCAGATGATACAAAACTATGTAAGGTAGTTAACACAAAGGAGGACAGTTTGCAACTACAGATGGACTTGAGTAAATTGGAGAATTGGGCTGAAAAATGGCAAATGAGGTTTAACACAGATAAGTGTAAGGTTATGCACATGGGAAGGAGAAACAGATGCTACGATTACTTACTAAATGGGAAACTGCTGGGGAAATCAGACATGGAAAAAGACTTAGGCATCTTAGTGAATAAGAATCTAAATTGGAGTGCCCAGTGTCAGGCAGCAGCCACCAAAGCAAATAGGGTGATGGGATGCATTAGAAGAGGTCTGGGGGCACGAGATGAAAACATCATTCTCCCTCTGTACAAATCACTAGTCAGACCACACTTGGAGTATTGTGTGCAATTTTGGGCGCCGGTGCTGAAGAAAGACATTACTGAACTTGAAAGGGTTCAGAGGCGGGCTACTAAAATAATAAATGGAATGGGTGCATTACAATACATGGAAAGGTTATCAAAATTAGGTCTATTTACTCTAGAAAAGAGAAGACTTAGGGGAGACCTAATAAATATGTACAAATATATCAGAGGGCCATATAGAGATCTCTCCCATGATCTGTTTGTACCAAGGACTATGACAAGAACAAGGGGGCATTCTTTTCGATTGGAGGAAAGAAAATTCCTACATCAGCATAGAAGAGGGTTCTTCACGGTAAGAGCAGTGAGGCTCTGGAACTCTCTTCCTGAGGAAGTGGTGATGGCCAACTCACTGAATGAATTTAAGAGAGGAATGGATGCATTTCTTGTTAGCAAAAGTATAGAAGGTTATAAATAGCATAATCTTACAGGTAGATAGAAGAGCGACCAAGATTATTAGAGGAATGGGTGGGCTGCAATACCAAGACAGGTTATTAAACTTGGGGTTAGTTAGTTAGGAAAAACAAAGGCTTAGGGGGATCTAATCACAATGTATAAATATATGAGGGGACAGTACAGAGACCTTTCCAAAGATCTCTTTACACCTAGGCCTGCGACTGGAACACGGGGGCATCCGCTACGTCTTGAGGAAAGAATGTTTAATCATAATCACAGATGAGGACTCTTTACTGTACGAGCAGTGAGACTATGGAGCTCTCTGCCGTATGATGTTGTATTGAGGGATTCACAAGTAAAATTTCAGCAGAGCCTGATCGCATTAATTGAAAAATATAATATTACCAGTTATGTATATTGGATTTTATGACAGGGTGTTGATCCAGGGAACTAGTCTGATTGCCGTATGTGGAGTCAGGAAGGAATTTTTTTCCCCATTGGAGCTTATTTGACACATTGGGGTTTTTTTGCCTTCCTCTGGATCAACATGTTAGGCTACGGGTTGAACTAGATGGACTTAGAGTCTCCCTTCAACCTTAAAAACTATGAAACTATGAAAACTATGAAAACACATTTTTATTTGAAAAAACACTCCCCAAAACATTCCCTCTTTAACCAATTTATTAGATTGAAAAACAAATCCAGGTCTGGTGTAATCCAAGGGGTTGCCATGACGATCCACACTGTCCCAGTCAATGAAGAGCAGGATGTTCCCCATTGACTGGGAGAGCAGTGCAGTGACCTGAGCTAACATCAATGGGTCAGCCCAGGTCACTGCAGGGGGGTGACAAGTGCTGCTGTCAGCGAGGTACATTACCTGCGCTGATCTCCAGCACACTGACAGCCCCTGTCACTGAGGTCAATGACCGGCGCCTTCACAGCAAGTATCGCGAGAGGTCCGTGACGTCACCGCTAGTCAGTCTCGGGTCGGAAGCGATAGGTGATGTGACAAGCGGCGGCCATGGAGGACAGTGACAGCGCTGAGGTCGGGATGGCGGGACTTCATCACCGCAGGTAAGCCGAGCGAGCGAGCGAGCGAGCGAGCGGGCGGGCGGGGGGGGATGGGGGGGATGGGGGGGGGGATGTGTGTGTGTGTGTGTGTTTGTGTATGTATGTGTACATGCCGCGGGCAGGAGGGGGCGGAGCGAGCTGAGCGGGAAAGTGTGGGCTTCCTGCACGTAACTAAGATAAACATCGGGTTACTAACCAAAGCGCTTTGCTTGGATACCCGATGTTTATCTTGGTTACCAGCTTGTGGCAGGCTGCCAGCGATGGCTCCTGCACACTGTAGCTGTAAAAAGCCCTGCTTTTTGCTGCTAGAACCGTTCTCGAACGTATCTAGAACTATCGAGCTTTTGCAAAAAGCTCGAGTTCTAGTTCGATCTAGAACATGCCCCAAAATCACTCGAGCCGCGAACTGGAGAACCACGAACCACGAACCGCGCTCAACTCTACTCTTGAACCAGGCCTTGGTTTTCTTGGCTGTGTGCTTTGGGTCGTTGTCTTGTTGGAAGATGAAATGATGACCCATCTTAAGATCCTTGATGGAGGAGCGGATGTTCTTGGCCAAAATCTCCAGGTAGGCCGTGCTATCCATCTTCCCATGGATGCGGACCAGATGGCCAGGCCCCTTGGCTGAGAAACAGCCCCACAGCATGATGCTGCCACCACCATGCTTGACTGTAGGGATGGTATTCTTGGGGTCGTATGCAGTGCCATCCAGTCTCCAAACGTCACGTGTGTGGTTGGCACCAAAGATCTCGATCTTGGTCTCATCAGACCAGAGAACCTTGTACCAGTCTGTCTCAGTCCTCCAAGTGATCATGAGCAAACTGTAGACGAGCCTTGACATGACGCTTTGAAAGTAAAGGTACCTTACAGGCTCGTCTGGAACGGAGACCATTGCGGTGGAGTACGTTACTTATGGTAGTGACTGAAACCAATGTCCCCACTGCCATGAGATCTTCCCGGAGCTCCTTCCTTGTTGTCCTTGGGTTAGCCTTGACTCTTCGAACAAGCCTGGCCTCGGCATGGGTGGAAACTTTCAAAGGCTGTCCAGGCTGTGGAAGGCTAACAGTAGTTCCATAAGCCTTCCACTTCCGGATGATGCTCCCAACAGTGGAGACAGGTAGGCCCAACTCCTTGGAAAGGCTTTTGTACCCCTTGCCAACCTTGTGACCCTCCACGATCTTGTCTCTGATGGCCTTGGAATGCTCCTTTGTCTTTCCCATGTTGACCAAGTATGAGTGCTGTTCACAAGTTTGGGGAGGGTCTTAATTAGTCAAAAAAGGCTGGAAAAAGAGATAATTAATCCAAACATGTGAAGCTCATTGTTCTTTGTGCCTGAAATACTTCTTAATACTTTAGGGGAACCAAACAGAATTCTTGTGGTTTGAGGGGTTGAATAATAAATGACCCTCTGAATAAACTTTTCACAATTTAAAAAAAAAAAAATAAAAAAAGAAATAACATTCTTTTTTGCTGCAGTGCATTTCACACTTCCAGGCTGATCTACAGTCCAAATGTCACAATGCCAAGTTAATTACGAATGTGTAAACCTGCTAAATCTGCAGGGGGTTGAATACTACTTGTAGGAACTGTATAACAGCGCTGTAGATTGGGCAAGTCACAGGCCCTGTTTGTTGACCTTTGTTTCGGTGCAGCTTCTGCTGGGTAGCGGGACCATCCTTCTCGAGCGGCTGGTGCTAGGAGTACGGCAGCTGGAACTCCATAAACATATTCCAGAACCCAAGCCCTCTCTTCTTTTGAGGATTTAGGCCCCAATGCAGTCAACAACGCTGTGGCTTGGGCCATTTTGGACCAAGTTGATTCCCGATTGACACTAGATCCATGATGTGGCACATAGTTTAAATCCTCTGAGTCAATATCGGCGGGATCCTCATCGTCCCCTGCATCATTCTGGGCATCCCAACGGACTAATTTTTGAATCAAGTCCGACCGAGTGTCAGCGTTCCAGTAGACAATCTTTCGCCTCTGGCACAGATCCTGTAGCATCCATTTACTGCTGCGGTCGTAACTCCTCTCTGGTCCTTGTCCCATGGCTGAGCTAGTTGGGTTGGACATGGCAGCGTCCGAAACCTGAATGCCTCCCCTATGGCCTGCTGGGTATATTTATGTGCCTCCCTGGTTGTTGAGCCCTGGACGGTGTCCACGAACACCAGTCCTTGATAAAGGATGGCAGACCCTCCACAAGTGGCTGGAGTTTGGTATCGATCCAGCGGTTCACACGCTCCAAGAAATTTCCTCTGCCTGAGACAATCGGTCTCCCTGGTGGCACGTTAATATCCTTATGGATCTTCGGCAGGAGGTATAGAGTGGGAATCGCTGGTTCGATAACCTGAAGTGCCGAAGCCAGCTCCTTGGTGACAACATTGCCGTCTAGTGCTACTTTAAGGGATCTCTGAAGCAGTGTTGTAAAAGCAGACAGGGGATTGTATGTCAGTTTTTTATAGCAAACCCTATCCCGTAATTGTCTGAATGCTTCCTTTTCATAGAGATCCCTTGGCCAGACGACAACGTTCCCACCCTTGTCTGCTGGCTTCAGAAGCACATCAGGCAAGGACCGCAACTCCCGCAACCTAACCCGTTCCTGCCGAGTGAGGTTATCCTGTACAATGCCAGATGGAATACTATCAAATTCTTTGGAAACCAAATTAACAAACATTTCCACATTGGCACAGGACGAAAGTGGAGGGAATCTCCTGGAGCGTGGACGTATTGAAGGGGGGATCTTACCTCCCTCGGACAAATTGTGTTCAATGGCGAGTTCCTCAAGGTCCCGCAGGGCTACTTGTTCCTCCTCTGTAGGAAAAAGTTGATGTAAATTAGTATCAAAAAAAATTTCTTAAAAAGTAGGGAGCGAGCAAACAGATGCAGGTCTTTAGTGGCTATGAATTTATCGAATCTGGCAGTCGGTGAGAAGGAGAATCCCCTTTCCAAGAGAGAAATATCGGAAGAAGATAAAATGTGTGAACTTAAGTTAATCACCTTATTAGAATGCTTGTAGCCAGAGGTCCTCTAGTTATTCGATTTAGTGGAGGATGTCATATTCTCTCTTGGTCTCCCAATCATCATACCAGAACGAGTGGTGATACTAGACTGAAGAGATGGTGCATCTGATTGATCGCTAATTGAGGAAAGGGATGAAAAAGAGGAGGCACGAGCAGCCCTAGGTGACCCAGAAGGATCTACCGTACTCTCCAAAAATAAACTGACTTCTGGAGGAAGTCCCGTTGATCTCGAGCCCATTTCCTGGCTTGTGTGTCATGTATCTTCTTGACACACCCATCCAGGGCTTTTTCCAATTTAGAGTCATAAGCCGACATTTGGTCCGGAGGACAATCTTCCTTAAATTTAGACTGTACTTCATCCAACTTACTGTCGATAGTGGTAATACTTTTAGTATTTAACTCAATCAACAGTTCCATAAAGATTGAGGAACAAGTGTTGCAAGCATCCTCCCATCTAGAGATGAATGATGTGTCATCAATAGAGAACGTAGGAATGACACGGACCCTTAGCCCACGGGGGATTAATTTTTTGGATATATATCTCTGTAAAAATAGGCGATTCCACCATAATTTAGACCTCTTAAGATGTAATTGCTGAATGGCTTGGAATGCCTCCTCAAGATTGTGGTCACTTGTAGATGGAGTACCGCGTTCCAAATCACCATATACCTGGTTGGCCTGGTCCAGTCAACTTTTTTCTTTAGCCTTATAGTCCATGGCTGAACCACAAATGCCTGTGCAAAACACAGTAATATTAATATACAAGAAAAGCCACAGCCACTCCATAATTTACCAGGAAAATGTGTGACAATATAGTAAAACCATAGTGATCACAGTGCCTGGATGGGGACTAGGACAAGTCGTTTATACTTAAATGCAAAACAAGAGAAATTTACAACCAGAGTCCAGGGTACAAAGGTGAAAAACTTTATTGGGTGGATAGGTGCAGGGCGGCACTAACAAGTGTGGACATAGGCAATGATCTTTAACAGACTGCTGACAAGCCATAAATAATCAATACTTATATTAGGCAACGATTACATGTGAACCGATATACCTATGTGTACAGTCAGGTAATCAACAGTCCACCAGGGAGACTGCATGAGAAACACGCTTTAATATAGACGGGTCACAGACCAAAAAACCTCCTGAATGGATCATGGCAATCACATATAGTATATATGAAAAGCAATCAATTTCAAAAGGGTTGCACAAGGTTTACATGGAGGATTGTGGAAGGGACCCCAGCACCCCAAATGTCGAGGGGACAATAGTAAAGGTGTCCCACTAAGGTGGGGCCCATGAGTTGGGATTCCCTGAATTCCTTATGATCTATCTCCCCCCAGTCAATGGCCACAGTTGGGTCTGAGGTACTCACATTCGTTGCATCTGATGAGGAGGCTGAAGATTGAGGAGGAGGATTCCCCTCAGATGGGTTAGTAGAAACATCTGCACAAGGATGGTGTTTGGCTTGGCTGTGGGTGATGGCGGTAACAAACTGGCTGGATAGTCCTTGTCCTAGGTCATTCTCCAAAATGACTGGTGTGAGCAGGTAATCCACAAGCCCCACTTCCACTTCCCTCTGGGTGGTATCCGAAACAACAGGCTTGGTGGGGCCATCTATGAACCCCACTTCAACTTCCTCCTGGCTAGTCCCCGAAACAACAGGTGTGGGGAGACCATCCATGAGCCCTACATCAACTTCCTCCTGGTTAGTCCCCGAAACAACAGGTGTGGGGAGGCTGTCCATAAGCTCCATATGGGCCTCTTCCTGGTCTGACCCCAAAATAACAGGGGTGGGGATGCTGTTCATAAGCACCACATCAGCCTTGCTCTGGTCAGTCTCCACAATGACAGGTATGGGGAGGCTGTTCACAAGTCCCACATCGATTGTTTCCTGGTTGGTCCCCAAAATATCAGGTGTGGGGAGGCTGTCCACAAGTCTCACATCAACCTCTTCCTGGTCATTTCCCAAAATAACTGGTGTGGGTACGGTGTCCATAAGCTCCACCTCGACCTCTCCCTGGTCGGTCCTTAGGTCCAACTGCACACATGCCAGAGGGATGTCCGAGCGCTTGTCCTCAGCCATGGAGATGGATAATTGGGAATCTGGTAAATGGTCTTCTGGGGAAACAATGACGGGCTTACCAAGATGATGGAAGATCCAGTGTCTCGAAGTCCCTGAGCCTGTTTATCACCGACCTTGACCGTCTGGATGTGGGGATGGAGGTTGGCTGGTGTACGGTGTCCGGCCTGCCGTAGAGTGTGGACTTGGAAATCCACTTCCTCAGCTGTTGGTGTTTCTCGGGAGTAGCATTCCTCAGGTCTCGTTGGTTCATCTCGGCATATGTTGACTGGTTGGACTGGCAGACGGGCTCCAAGTATGCGGCCTCTATTTTGGAGACAATCTTTATCGATATGTCCATGGCGCCCACATGTATAACAGCGCTGTAGATTGGGCAAGTCACAGGCCCTGTTTGTAGACCTTTGTTTCGGTGCAGCTTCTGCTGGGTAGCGGGACCATCCTTCTCGAGCGGCTGGTTCTAGCAGTACGGCAGCTGGAACTCCATAAACATATTCCAGAACCCAAGCCCTCTCTTCTCTTGAGGATTTAGGCATCAATGCAGTCAACAACGCTGTGGCTTGGGCCATTTTGGACCAAGTTGATTCCCGATTGACACTAGATCAAATGTGTGGCACATAGTTTTAATCCTCTGGGTCAATATCGACGGGATCCTCATCTTCCCCTGCATCATTCTGGGTATCCCAACGGACTAAATTTTGAATCAAGTCCGACCGAGTGTCAGCATTCCAGTAGACAATCTTTCGCCTCTGGCACAGATCCTGTAGCATCCATTTACTGCTGCGGTCGTAACTCCTCTCTGGTCCTTGTCCCATGGCTGAGCTGGTGGGGTTGGACATGGCAGCGTCCGAAACCTGAATGCCTCCCCTATGGCCTGCTGGGTATGCTTATGTGCCTCCCTGGTTGTTGAGCCCTGGACGGTGTCCACGAACACCAGTCCTCTACAGCTCCCCTGGATAAACCAGGCTGAGTAGCGTCCCACTGCTGCCACCAATTGTGGAGACACGGGGCTCAGTGGGTGCTCTTGTCCGCTGGCCCAGCCGCCTTTAGAAAGACAGCGTGGCTAAGGGCTCATCACAAATGAACGCACGACCTCCTTAACCGTGGGCGGAACACTACTCAGACAACACAGGGTGAGGGAATCACAATATTAAGACTTTATTTGATCCTCAAAATATTAACGGCACATAACCAGCAAAACACAAAAATGTAACAGGCAACAGAGTCTCACCCTTCCGCTGGCTCACCAGGGATTTAGAATGTCCATGCCTCAGAGCTTCCAGGGCTACTTACTCCAATCCAGCAGCAACCCGCTTTTGGCGGGCACCCACCGAGAATGGAATAACGCCAGATTTAGGAAGCTAGCTGAGGTCTGCAAAGTCTGTAGCTAGGTGACCAAATTGTCCCAACCTGGGTTTCTTCCTTAGGTAGTCCTTGATATCAAAGCCGAAGCCTTGCATTCAGTGCTGAAGTCCATATAGTGTTATAATCCAGGCTTGCCAATCAGATCCGCAAGTCCTAGATTGGTAGCATGTAGCCAGAGTCTCCCTGAGCAAAATGAACAGTTCTCCTTCTTATACCCCTGAGCTCTCCTTTCAGACCATTGGGGTCTTCACGATTGGTGGAAAAGACTGGGCTCTTATTGGCTAGATTTCAAGCTATTTTCAAATATCCAGAGACAAGGGTTGGACAGGTACATTACATCACATCTAGCAATTCACTTAGTAATGCAATGGGAACTTCGCATAATTGAGTTTTCTGGGTGTTTGGGCTCCAGTGGCCACAACAATTACATGAGTCAATAAGAGCCTTGTAAAAACAATGAGGGGCTTATCCCCATTCTATAAACAAACTATCTTCATGTCTAGCTGAATGTTAAGAAACTTTAACCCATGAGAGTCCATGTCGTCACACCCTGGTCAAAAAAAATCGAGCTGCCTGTGGAATCACCACACATTCAGTGACGTAGGGACGCACATCCAAGTCAAGGGATCACTTGATATAACATTCCATAAAAAGAAGTAGTGACAGCTTCCCATTGTGTGAAGTTCAATTCAATTCATCTTTATCCATTGGTTGAGCACAGCAACGTTTCGACCAGTTTGGTCTTTTTCAAGCATAATCCTTATGCTTGAAAGAGACCAAACCGGTCAAAATGTTGCTGTGCTCAACCAATGGCATAAAGATGAATTGAATTGAACTTCACCCAATGTGACGCTGTCACTACTACTTATCATAGCTGCCACTAAATCCTAAGTTAATCATGGCAGGCGTCTATAAGACACTCTACATGATTAATCTGTAAGTAAATAAACACATACACCCAAAAAATCCTTTAGTTGGAATAGAAGACAAAAACACACCCTCTTTTACCACTTTATTAACCCCCAAACACCATTCCAGGTCCGACGTAATCCACACAAGGTCCCACGACGCTTCCAGCTCTGCTACATCGGAATCTCACAGCGAGCTGCCATAGAGCATGACTGCTCGCTGTGAGCTCCACACAGTAACTGAAGTGAGTCGGGGTATCAGCGGTGATGTCACTCAGGTGATTTGCGGTCACAGTTGAGCCATTCACCTGTGACCGAAAATCAGGCCGCGACAGAGACAGAGCCGTGCGATGAGAATGAACTCGGGCTCTGTCTCAGTCTGCTGTCAGCAGGTAGTCATGCTATTCTTTCTATTTTTCTATCTATCCCTCTATGTATCCTAGCTATCATATTTTATTTCTCCTTTAAAAATGCACTGTCCAAAACACAGCCCAAACGCAATGAAAACGCATGCGTTTTTACCGCATTTTTTTGTCAAATACAGTGTTTGCATTTGTCAAGCGTCTGGCAGCGTGCAGACATAGCCTAAGGCTAAGACCCCACTTTGCGTTTCCACCTGCGTTTTAGGTGCTTTTTAGGTCCGTTTTGAGAAGCACCTTTTTCATGCCAAAAGGCATGCGTTTTGATTTTACAGCAAAGTCTATGGAAAATGGGGATTTCTAGACCCCACTTTGCGTTTCCAAACACTGCGTTTAATTTGCATATTTTGTGGCAAAAAACATGCGTTTAAAGAAGCAGTATGTCAATTGTTTTTGCCATTTTGGCTGCGTTTTGCTAAGATTGCAGTCAATGAGAAATGGCAAGAACGAAGAATCCTTCAAATTCCTGCGTTTTACCTGCTTTTTATGTGCAGAAAACATGCGTTTTGGACTACCAAAACTCATGCTTTTTGGACATTAAAATAATGATTTCATATGTACCTTTACACACACACATAGTCCGACAATTAAATTTAAGAAAAATAATAATTGATTGCTATTTTTCCAATAAATAGTATATTACCGCTATAATTTTATTAAATATTTCTATTTCTTTAATTATTTCAAAAATTCTATATGTGTTCCTTTTTTTTTTTTTTTTCCCATTTTGTTTGACTATTTAATCTTTATTTAGCAGTGTCTTGATGTTCAAAACACATCTGTCAAAATGCAGGTGAAAAAGCATGTAAAAAGCGCTGAAAACGCATCTAATACGCGGTAAATACGCATGCGTTTTCAGTGCTAAATTTCTGAAAAAGGCAACTTTGGTCAAATCAATTAAGCCCAAAACGTGCGTTTAGAACTGCAAGTAGAAGAACGCAAAGTGGGGTCTTAGCCTAAAGGGAATCTTTCAGTAAATTAAACCTTTCTAACTCTATATGGGCATGCAGGTTACAGAAAGCACAATATAATTATATATTGATATCTGCAGTGAGACCAGAATTAACATAGTACAGCAGAAGTGAATATTGTCAAATTACAAACACATTTGCAGCTGCCCTTTCAGTGCTTCTGCTGCTACCTGACAGGCAGCATGCATGTGGTGTGTTAAGGGCAATACAGCAGAGCTGACAACACTATGAAAGGACAACTAGAAATATACTAGTAATGAGACAATATTCAACTCTGCTGTACTGTGCTGGTTATAATCAGTTACAGCTCTGCAGCAGAGCAGTCAGCACTATGAGAGGACAACTGCTGCAAATATTTGTAATGAGACAAGGTTTACCACTATAGTACTGTGTGCGAGCTCTGTTCTACTTTGTTGGTTCAGATCTCACTGCAGAGCTGTGCGATTATGAGATCAAAGTATCAGTCCTTAAGTCTCACACTGGTAACACCCTCTTTTATTCAACCCCTTCACATCACATGTCGTGTCTCTGACTTTCATTTGTTAAATTCCGCTGTCGATCTGACATTGGTATTTATCACACCAGCAGGAGGGCACGCTGCTATGCACCCGTGATGTGATCTGCGAAGTATAGTACAAGTGATCAGATAATCACCCTAAAGGGGAATAGAAAAATACAGTAAAGAGTGAAAAAAAGGTTTTTAAAATATGAAAAAAAAAGTCCAAATCACTTATTACATCCCATGTTCGTGAGGTCTGCTGTTATACACGGAGATAACATTTTTTGAGGTTCTTACCCTGAGTATCATATTGTTGATACCATCCCCTTTTACGTCCTTATATTAGTATCAGTGTTTTTATAGTCATACACGCCTCCATTTTGGAGCGGGCTGTACTCTTTGATTATCTTACACGGAGCGCGTCATCACACTGTGTAGTGATGGGCGGGATTTCCGGTGGCACTTCTCCCTGTTATGTCCCTGGTTCTCTCTAGCCTATGGCTGGATTGGGGCGCGTGGTCGTCATGGTTACGCGTTCATGGCGTCATGTGCTTGCTCCCCGTCTGGCTGGAGGGTAGGACACAAGTTGCATCTCACACGGCGCGCGCCACTACACTATGTAGTGATGGGCGGGATTTCCGGTGGTGTTCCTATTCGTTGTGCCCTGGCTCTCTCTAGCCTATGGCTGGGTTGGGGCGCGTGGTCGTCATGGATACGCGTCCATGGCGTCACGCGCTCGTTCCCAGTCTGGCTGGAGGGCGGGACATACGGACTTTTGGAACTTCCTGGATCCCCGTGCAAAACACCGTTCCTTTATCTTAATAATGTTTGGCATTCTATATTCAGAGAATTTTGGCTATATGTGCGCATATCCTTGACTTTATATATTTTGTGAGAAATGTATTATTTCTAAAGATGATATTACTTCCCACTATACTCTAGTTATATGGAATAGCCACTCCACCTAAGAACGCCCACTATGTGTTACCAGCCTATCAGATCATTGATGGGTTGGTTGAATGGAGTCATTACATACTTCCTGTCCAGCGTTTTTACATCTGATTGTAATGATAATCAACCACTAGGCTATTTATACCTACCAGGTCTACATTGTCAGTAGGGTTTCCTCCTTGAAGAAGCAACAACACTCCCGTGAAACGCACGTCGGTGGCGATCCCTTGTTCTTTTGGGTATGTGCATTGTGACCATTATTCTCATTTACAGCCAGCAGCCTGCCTTTACTTGTTGGTGTCAATTCTACCATCCTCTCTCTTGGTTTTGGGATTTTTACTGTCATTATGCACTTGCACTTTATGCCCCTTGATATTATGTCCTTTAGGGCCCGTTTGACTACCAAGCCATATATTTTGGGCCATTAAAGAGAAGTGTTTGTGAACTAAACTACAGTACACCTCTCCCACGGCTATTTTGAGAGCTGGTTTACTTCATTATATACCTCTTACCCATGACTATTTTTAGTCTATACTGTACCTGGTATTTTTTGACTACCTGCATTTAAACTCCACCTCTCCCACGGCTATCTGGGACTGTGAACTTTGCGTGACTGTGTTCATACTGGTTTTCCAACGCAATATTATTTTTGTTCGCCTCTCCCACGGCTACTAACATTCTACATGCAATATGTTAATTAGTGTCACAATGTATGCCCCCCTTGATTTAGTGGTAGTTGTTTTTATTCTATCTTAAATGCTGTTATGTGTATCTTTCACCAAATAAAGACTCTTTTTTGCACATACACTCTTGTGTTCTTTTTGATTGTATTCCATTGCGAGTGGTGCATGTACGCCACCGATATACGTATGTTGGGGGCGTATTCACTCTATGGCTCATTTTTCGAGAAAATTCTTTATGATCATTAACTGATAGACACGTGGCGGTTGATGCACCCATCAGACAAAGACTTTTCATTTTACTCAGCAGTCCATAACTGTTATTCACGGCTGGACCTCTTCTTCCTCAAACACGGGGACCTTCATTCTCTGATGGACGCGTCAATTGAGTGCATATCCTTTTCTGATCATGCTGTGATTACAGTCACTTTATCCCTCGACTGCCCCATCAGGAAACAGGGACAGTGGATGCTGAACACTTCTTTACTTACTGACCAGGTGACGATGTGGGAACTGGGGGAGGCCTTGACTGAATACTTTGACAGTCACAGAGGGGGGGAGGTGTCTCCCAATATTGTCTGGGAAGCGCACAAATGTGTTGCGAGGGGACTGTTCATCAAACATGGCTCACGCTTGAAGAGGGAAAGGGCAGCGGAGGTCACATCTCTCCTGGCCGATATAAGGGAGCTGGAAATAACACACAAGGGGTCTTTGGGAGGGGAGATAGGGGTCAGGCTGGGCAGGAAGAGGGAGGAATTGCGCACTTTACTATACCACAAAGCCAAGGGAGTATTAACCAAGTGTAGGAGACACTTTACGAATTCGGCAATAAGAGTGGTAGGGCACTGGGTCGTGCCCTGAGAACTCAGAGAGCAAGGGGACATGTCCCTAAAGTGCACACTTCTGGAGGGGAATGGGCCACACTGCCGAAGGACATCGCATCCGCCTCCAAAGAGTTCTACTCCTCGCTTTACTCGATAGACGGGGGGCGATCTGTAAGAGCCGGGGCGGAACTGCGGCAACGCATACGAAGTATATCTTTGATTCCGGCTTGAAACACTTTAAACCTGAGGAAGCGGCGGCACTGGAAAGGCCCATCTCAGAGGAAGAGTATTGGTCCGCAATCAAAAACTCCCCTACAGGCAAGGCCCCGGGCCCAGACGGTTTCCCCTTGCAATACTACAAAAAAGGGCGCTCTATTGCTCCCCCCATTCCTCTCAGCTTTCAACAATATTCCAACCTGCGCGGAAGCCCCACTGCCGAGGGACTCCTTAGCCGCTAACATAGTAGTCATCCCTAAAGAGGGCAAAGACCCCTCCTCTTGCTCTAGTTATAGGCCGATATCCCTCCTTAACACGGACTTGAACCTCTTTACTAGAATTTTATCAGATAGACTCTCTCCGTTGATTGGGGAGATTGTTCACACGGACTAGGCACGGTTTGTAAGGGGAAGAGAAGCAAGAGACAACACTACTAAAGCGGTAAATCTAATCCATAAGGCTAAAACGGACGGGACGCCTCTCATGCTCTTGTCGACTGACACGGAAAAAGCGTTCGACAGAGTTAATTGGAAATTCATGGAGGAGGTTTTGCGAGTAGTGGGGGTGGGGAGGATGATGTTCAGGTGGATCTGCTCTCTGTACAGTTGTCCCATCGGCAACAGTCAAGGTGAATGGCCTCATTTCAGATAGATTCCCCATTCTTAATGGCACTAGGCAGGGCTGCCCCCTCTCGCCTTTGATCTTCATTTTGACCCTGGAACCCCTACTCTGTCGAATTAGAGGAAACATCAATGTATCGGGCCCTAGAGTTGCAGGTTCCACTTACAAAATCGCGGCGTATGCGGATGACTTACTCTTTTTTTATAACTAATCCACAGGTTTCCCTCCCCAATCTGTTGAGAGAGTTGGAAATCTACTCCTCTCTTTCTAACTTTAAAATCAACATGTCAAAGTCCGAAGCATTAAATGTATCTCTACCCCAAGAACAGGTTGTCACGCTTCAATCAGCGTTCGGGTTTAGGTGGTCTAGCCATTCCCTGAGGTACTTGGGGGTCCAGTTGGCGGCGGACACCAGTCAATTATACAAATTGAATTATCTCCCCCTCTTGCAATCCATTAGAACGGATTGCGCAAGTTGGGGGAAGGGCTACTTCACCTGGTTTGGGAGGTGTGCAATATTTAAGATGAATATTCTTCCTCGGCTATTATACCTCTTTCAGTCCCTGCCGATTCGGATTCCGGGTTCCTTTTTCGGGGATATGGCTTCACTACATACTAAATTTATTTGGGCAAATAAACCGGCGAGACTTTCCCGTTACCTTTTGTGCAGGCCTAAGAGCAAAGGAGGTCTGGGAATTCCTCATTTGAAAAAATATTACTGGGCCACTCACATGGTCAGGGTACTAGACTGGTGCCTCCACTCTAAGACAAAGGCATGGGTAACACTGGAACAGAGTTTCTCGGACATACACCTCCCGGCCACTCCTTGGCTTTTGCACTTTTCCCCGACAAACTTGAAATCTCACCCACTTATTGGTGCCACCCTGGAATGCTGCTCGAAAAGTGAGAGTCAGCGACTTCTTCTTCCAGTGCCTTCCTGCATGTCGCCGATATTAGGTGACCCGGAGATCCGTCTCAGCCTATTGGACCCCGTCTTTCGGGACTGGGCCCAGGGGGGTAGATTTCAAGCTTGTCACCTGGGAGGAGGGGGGACTGGCTAGCTCTTGCAGACATCCGCAGTCTCCTGACTCCGGACTCCATGGGGAGCTGGAGGGCGATGCAACTAAGGCATTTTCTGTGCTCCCGCCCCTGCTTCACTCAGTATGCAGGGCCCCCTATGAGGTTCGAAAAACTGTGTCTCGAGGGGGGTGTTCTACGGCATTCACTCTCTTTAGTATACAACATGTTATCAGACCCGGGAGACTTGCCCCTTCCGGCCTACTTGCGGCAGCGGGAGAGGGATCTGGGGATTGCCCTAACTGACACGCAAAGAGACAAAATTCTACTGTTAGCACATAAAACATCGATCAGCTCCAGACTGTTGGAGGCCAACCATAAACTGCTGGCAAGGTGGTACAGAGTCCCGACTAGACTGCATAGGATATTCCCTTCAGTGGACTCTACTTGTTGGAGATGCGGGTTAGAGGAAGGTGACTATGTACATGTTTTCTGGTCATGTCCCTCTCTGCAGAGGTTTTGGTCAGGGGTGAGGCAGGTAATCAGACAGGTGACCCAGACGCAAGAGACACTGGGTCCGGAGTTGTTTTTGTTACAATTATCGGAACTCCCGATCCCTAAATACAAGTGCTCCCTGCTAAGTTTCCTGGTCATGGCAGCCAGGTCCTGCATTCCTCTTGGCTGGAAGTCTACTGCCCCCCCCCCACAACGGCCCAGTGGGTATCAAGGGTCAACGACTTAATGCATATGGAGGATTTGACATCCTCTCTTAATGACCGTCAGGAGGACTTCTACAGGACATGGCTCCCATGGATGGAGTTCACTTCCTCAACGGATTACACAAGTCTGCTCTCTGATCCACAGGAGGGCCCTGGAGGGATGGCGGCGTGATGCTCCGAGAGTCCCCCTCCTCCCCCTTCCCCCCCCTCTCTTTTTCTCCGTCTCCCCCCCCCTTCTCTTCTTACCTCACTTCCCACTCTCCCCCATACTTCTCCCTTGTTCTTGTCATCCAACTTGCGCTATACACTTTTAGAATTTCTTTTTCTCTCTTTCTGCTGTACGTTCTTCTTTCATTGTATTGAGTTGGTACCCACAATAAAGATAAAACCAGACCAGACTCGTTTAGATGGAAATGGGATGCATAAGGGCACTGGTGGTCAGGACACATGTCACTGTTTTGTCCTTGATAAACTCTATGTCGTACTGTGTGGAGCGGAAAGTTTTCAATGTTACGAGTTGGTATTTAAAATAAAGAATTTGAAATTCTGTGGGATGATTTGAAGCGTGCTGTCCATGCTCGGCGACCATCAAACTTAACTGAACTGGAATTGTTTTGTAAACAGGAATGGTCAAATATACCTTCATCCAGGATCCAGGAACTCATTAAAAGCTACAGGAAGCGACTAGAGGCTGTTATTTTTGCAAAAAGAGGATCTACAAAATATTAATGTCACTTTTATGTTGAGGTGCCCATACTTTTTCACCGGTCAAATTTTGTTTAAATGTGGATTGCACATTTTCTGTTAGTACAATAAACCCTCATTTCAATCCAGAAATATTACTCAGTCCATCAGTTATTAGATATATGAAACTGAAATAGCTGTTGCAAAAACCCAAATTGTTATAAAGAAAAAAGGTTAACATTAATAGGGGTGCCCAAACTTTTTCATATGACTGTATATCGTTGGGGTTTCCCTATCAAGCTCATTGTCAGTAAAGATGGTAATACTCGGGTTTGCTTCTCTACTGCGCAACTTGGGAAAGTGTTTGAGGACTGGGATATTTCAGTTTCTCCGCCATCTACCAAGGATAAAGATTCATCCCAAAACAGGAGAATTAACCCTGAATGGTTTAAAGCTTGAAGTTCCCATAAATTTCGCCTTTTGAGGTTGTGATCTCCATTTTTCTGGACTTTTTCTGTTTCTGGAGAGGGTGCTGGCTGCTAAAGTTTGTGGCCGCATCCAGCCCACCTGCAGTTCCTGGCACACGAGCGTCTTTTTTTTCACTCTAAGGCTAGGGCCCCACTTTGCGTACTTCTACTTGCAGTTCTAAACGCACGTTTTGGGTTTAAGGCTATTTGCGCACGCGGCGTTGTTGCGCGTTTTTCGGGTGCGTTTTTGGCCTCAAAACTGCAGGACTTTGCTTCCCCAGCAAAGTCTATGAGTTTTCATTTTTGCTGTCCGCACACATCTGTTTTTTTTCAGTTGCGTTTTTGTGGTCCCACAAAAACGCAGCATGTCAATTATTCCCGCGTTTTTCACTGCGCTTTTCATCCATTGAGTTCAATGGGATGTTGAAATACGCAATGAGAAACGCAAATAGCTGCGTTTTGGTGCGTTTCTAAGACCAAAAACGCAGCTATAAACGCAGGAGGTGGGCAGTAAAGTGACGTGTACAGGAAGAGGATTCCTTCTGTCAGTATATACAGAAGTGTGAATCCTCCCGGTACCGTCACCGTCGCGTCCACCTCCCGTCCTGTGTATGTATGCTGCCGTGCGGCGCCATGTCTGGGCGGGAGGTGGAAGCGGCTGCGAAAACAAAAGTTAACAGTAGAAGAAAAAAAAAAAAAAGTTATACTCACCTGTCTGCAGCCTCCCGGTGCCATGCCCGCTCCCATCTCCTCTCACGGTATCGCCACCCCCGCTCCGGCTGTGTGCAGACGGCCGGGAAACCTCCGATGGATGCAGGACCTGGCGATGGATCACCTGATGCAGTCACCTGACGCGTCAGCGGATAGTAAGTATCGCGGTGATGCGGGCGCCCGGCCGGTATCAGCGGATGCGTCAGGAGACTTCATCCCTGATTACCGGCAGCTGCTGCAGCGATCGGACGGGATCAAACTCCCACCCCATCGCTGCAGGAGCTGCCGGTAATCAGCACATAAGTGAGTATTTTTTTTTTTTTTTCTACTGATGCATCTGCTGATTGTATAATCGGCTTTTATACAATCAGCTGATGTGTGATGGGATTCAGGCACTTGATCCTGACACATCACCTGATCGCTTTGCCTTCCAGCAAACCGATCAGATGATATTGGATCCGGATTGGACGGCGCGGGACCCTGACCCAGGATTACTGCGGAGGGGGGGTTTATTTCAATAAAGATGGAGTCACTAATTGTGTTGTGTTTTATTTCTAATAAAAATATTTTTCTGTGTGTTGTGTTTTTTTTTTTATCTTTACTAGAAATTCATGGTGGCCATGTCTAATATTGGCGTGACACCATGAATTTTGGGCTTAGGGCCAGCTATACAGCTAGCCCTAACCCCATTATTACCCGGCGAGCCACCCGGCATCAGGGCAGCTGGAAGAGTTGGATACAGCGCCAGAAGATGGCGCTTCTATGAAAGCGCCATTTTCTGGGGTGGCTGCGGGACTGCAATTCACAGCGGGGGTGCCCAGAAAGCATGGGCACCCTGCACTGTGGATTCCAATCCCCAGCTGCCTAGTTGTACCCGGCTGGACTCAAAAATTGGGCGAAGCTCACGTCATTTTTTTTTAAATTATTTCATGAAATAATTAAAAAAAAAAAAAAGGGCTTTCCTATATTTTTGGTTCCCAGCTGGGTACAAATAGGCAGCTGGGGATTGGAGGCAGCCCGTACCTGCCTGCTGTACCCGGCTAGCATACAAAAATATGGCGAAGCCCACGTCATTTTTTTTGTTTGGGGGGGCAAAGAAATCCTGCATACAGTCCTGGAAGGAGGATGCTGAGCCTTGTAGTTCGACAGCTGCTGTCTGCTCTCCTGCATACACTATTGGATGGAGGATGCTGAGCCTTGTAGGCCTGCTCCCCCTGACTCTCCCTCAAGCATACAGTCCTGGATGGAGCATGCTGAGCCTTGTAGTTCTGCAGCTGTCTGCTCTCCTGCATACACTAGTGGAGAATGAAGAACACATTGAAGAAGGAAATGACATCAGACCTTTTTTTTTTTTTTTGTTCACTGATAAAAAACGCATAAGGAGCAAAAACGCAGCAAAACAAACGCACCAAATCGCGGCAAAACGCGTGCGTTTTTTGCCGAGTTTTTTCGACGCAGGTGCGTTTTTGTGCGTTTTTAGCGGCCAAAAACGCACAAAAACGCAGCGTCAAAAAAACAGTGTGCGCACATAGCCTAATTGATTTGACCAAAGTTGCCTTTTTCAGAAATTTAGCGCTGAAAACGCATGCGTATTTACCACGTTTTAGATGCGTTTTCAGCGCTTTTCACCTGCTTTTCCACCTGCGTTTTGATAATGCGTTTTGAACATCATGACACTGCTAAATAAAGTTTAAATAGTCAAACTCAATGAAAAAATTTGAAAAAAAAAAGAAACTAATTATCTTTTTGTGAAAAATAATGAAAATAGATTAATTTAATTAAATTATAGCGGTAATATGATATTTATTGAAAAAATTGCAATAATTTATTAAAATTCTTAATTTTAATTGTCGGACTATATGTGTGTGTAAAGGGACATATGAAATCATTATTTTGATAACCAAAAAGCATGCATTTTGGTAGTCCTAAACGCATGTTTTCAGCACTGGAAAAGCAGGTAAAACGCAGGAATTTGCTGGAATCTTGGTTTTTGCCATTTCTCATAGAGTTCAATGTTAGCAAAACGCACCCAAAATGGCAAAAACAATTGACATGTTGCTTCTTTGAACGCATGGTTTTTGCCACAAAATATGCAAATTAAACGCAGCGTTTAGAAACGCAAAGTGTGGTCAGAAATGTCACATTTTCCATAGGATAACATGGAAAAACAAAACGCAAGCCATTTGGCCATAAAAGGCTGGAGCTCAAAACGCTGCAGAAACGCAGGTTAAAAACGCAAAGTGGGGCCCTAGCCTTACTGTTCTGACTGCTGGTCAGTCCTTGTGTAGCTCCGTCATGTTATGTGAGGAGCAACCTGTTTCTCAGTTTTTCTTTGTTATGTCATGTTGTTGATAGGTCTTGCCTGTTTACACCTTTTCTTTCTGCAGGGTTACTACTCCAAAGAAAGCAGATTCTCGGCTATCACAGCCACTTCTGGCCTTACATACAATGGGTTTAAAGGTATTGTCTCTAAATGTAAAGGGATTAAATTCTCCGCATAAAAGATCATGGGTCTGGAAGGAGGCAAGGAAGGCGAGTAGTGATGTTTTGTGCATTCAAGAAACACATTTATTTGCCCAGGATAATGGTAGAATGAAAAATGTTAATTATCCTCATCAGTTTTTTGCCAATAATGTCCACAAAAAGGCAGGTGTGGGAATCCTCATTAAAATCTCTGTAGCCTTCCAGCTTGAGAGGGTCGTGGGGGATATTGAGGGGAGATATGTCATTTTAATTGGTCTACCAAACAATGTGCAATTCACTATTGCTTCAGTGTACACCCCTAATGTGGGTCAATTAAAATTCATATGTAAATTTTTGGAGACTTTTAGGAGTGGCAAAGGGTTCCTCAGTGATATGCGGAGACTTTAATGTCCCTATGTGTAAATGCCTAGATTGTTCCCACCAAGCCCCGGCCAGAAAAGAGATGGGCCACCTGATCCGTGAGTTTCGTTTTCATGATATATGGCGATATGCTCATGCAGGAGCGAGAGACTACTCTTTTCACTCCCTAAGGTTTAATACCTACTCTAGAATAGATTATATCTTAGTAGATTATTCGTTACTATTGGGTTGTGACCAGATCAACATTGGCCCCATTACATGGTCAGACCACGCGCCCGTTATTGAGCCCGACCTTAAATCAGTAAGAGGGAGCTTAGCAACCTAATAAACCTACACAGAAAAACTCCACAAGAAATTTTTAATAAAAAATAGTTATCTTTATTAACAAACTTCAATAAAATCAGATTAAAATTCAAAGGAAAAGTAAACACAAAAATACCATGATCCAAACGGTAATTAAATAGCAGAAAATGTTCTTGAAATTAACACCCAGAAAAATTCACATAAATAATGCAATATGATGCAATAATTAATAATACCACAAGGTGGCAGAAATTATATGCAAAGTTAAACATACAATGCATTAATTCCTAATGCCACAAGGTGGCAGTATATACCCAGGACATGCAAATGTCTATAAGAAATGCAATATGATGCAGTAATTAATAATACCACAGGGTGGCAGTCTATATCTAGTTGCATACAAAGTTCTACATACACTGCATTAAATCCTAATGCCACAAGGTGGCAGTATATACCCAGGATACGCAATATGTCTAAAGAAATGGTCTTATGAATCAATGCACTAACCAGGGTCCACGCTAGTTTAATCTCACTCCAAATGGAGTATAAGACTGGGAACCATAGTCAGGGATAAAGAGATTAGAGTCCAAAGACGATAGAGAAGTAGGTACAAAGGTCACCACCTAATATAAAAGGGTATAAAGTTTTGTATTTACTGCTGGGACCCCCCTTGACGTACGTTTTGCCACCATGCTTCTTCAGAAGGGGTGTGTCACACCATATTAGGTATTATTAATTATTGCATCATATTGCATTATTTATGTGAATTATTCTGGGTGTTAATTTCACGACTATTCCTAAACCGGGGAAGCCTCCAACCTCTCTTGGTAACTTCAGACCTATCTCTCTTTTGAATTGTGATGTGAAGTTTTATGCAAAAGTCTGGGCTAATAGACTCCTCTCAGTTTTGCCGACCCTGGTCTCCCCTGACCAAGTGGGATTTGTCCCATGGAGGCAGGCTAGAGATGGCACTAGAAGAGTGATTGGTTTGATGGATTTTCTTGAGTCCAGTGGTACCCCCGGGGTATTCCTGTCTCTAGATGCAGAAAAAGCGTTGGACAGGGTACACTGGGGCCATGTGGACGCCGTTTTGGACACATTTGGTTTCTCTGGTAATATAAAGAATGCTATTATGGCCTTATACAAAAAACAAAATGCTTCGGTCTGTGCAGCGGGCTTCTATTCTGATAGCTTTTACCTGACTAATGGGACCTGCCAGGGATGCCCCCTTTCTCCTATAATTTTTGCTTTAGTTATGGAGCCCCTGGCGGAGTCCATTAGGCTCAACCTGGAAATCTCTGGAGTTAAAATAGGCCCTGTAGAACATAAAATCGGTCTATATGCAGACGATGTAATAATACTCTCTTGCACTGTGAAAGATCATTGATAGGGATCAAAAACGCTCTCCTTGAATTTTATAAGATTTCATATTACAAGCTAAATGAAAGAAAATCGGTTCTCTTCTCAGTTAATGTTCCACCATCTGTTAGAGATAAAATCTCCTCACTTGTCCCATATACTTGGGCCCAGGACGACTTTTCGTACCTAGGGCTAAGGATTTGTAAACTTTCCAATATTGTCAAACAGAATTTTAATACTCTGCTTGATTCCATTCGAAAGGACATAGACAATCAAATACATTTACCCCTTTCCTGGATGGTGCGCATTCAGATAGTTAAGATGATGTTCCTACCAAAAATAATCTATTTATTCCGTTGTCTTCCCTTGAGGTTCCCCAAGAGGTTTCTCTCTCTCCTGCAGGCAGTTGTGAGCAGATTTATTTGGGCAGGAAAGAAACCTAGGGTTGGTATGTCTACCTTATTTTATAGTTATTCACATGGTGGTCTGGGGGTCCTGAATTTTTATTCGTACCATAAAGCAGCTGTTCTAGAGGCGTTAAGGGAATGGTATGATGATTCTAGTACTCACAAATGGGTGCTTGTGGAGAAATACTTAGCCCCGAGTGGGACTTTGAGATTTCTACTGGAGGCGCGAGTACTTAGTTCCTTTGCGCCCTCTCTACCCCTGCAGACAATGAAAGTGGCATTTTCTTATTGGTCTGATCTGGTCTCTACTCATCAGGTGATTAAATTTGAGTCTATCTCTATTAGAGCCTTGGAGCTTCATGTGGATGGCTTCATGTTAGGCAATTGGGTGAGGAATGGTATTATGGTCATGAAAGATATCCTCTGAATTCAGGAGTTGAAACCTTTCTCTGCCCTAATGGATGAATTTGGCCTTCACAAAAATAACTTCTACCAGTATCTGCAAATTCGGCATTTTTTAAATTCATCTGTATTTCCCTTATCCTGTCATAATGCTGTTTTCTCGCCAATGCAGCGGGTTTTTTTTAGTTCCTCCTCCTCTCAAAAACACGGCCTCTCGGTAGTATATAAAGTGTTTCATTCCCCCAGTAATGGTCCTAAACAAGCGTATATGAGGCGCTGGGAAGGGGCTCTTGCTTTCTCCTCAACCCCAGACCAATGGTGGTCCGCTTCTGGCGACCTGCAGAAATATTCCTCCTGTATCAATCATCTTGAGCAGCTTCAGAAAGTTCACTTTGACTGGTACTACACACCGCTGAAGATTTCCAAATTCTGTGGTTCCTATCCCCAATTCTGCTGGAAGGGCTGCTCAGGTGTTGGTTCCCTAGGGCACGTGTGGTGGGATTTCCCGCTCATTCAGCCTTTTTGGGAAGAAGTGTCTAACATTATTACCTCAATTACAGGCCTGGCTGGAAGTTTGAGCGGTCCGCTAGCGGTTTTGGGGATCGGTTTACATATATTCCCTGGCAATTTGAGACAAATTGTATCACACATTCTAATAGCAGCGTGTATGTGTCTGGCAGACCACTGGAGAGAAATAACTATCCCCTCTAAATTGGAAATTATCCAAAAAAATCAATAAACATTACCAATACGAGCTCCTTCTGACCTCAGATCTGTTTACCAAAAATTAAATAAGAAATCGTTGGTCCCCCTGGGTGGTGTCCAAATTCTCGTCCTTCCAGTCCTGATTGGTGGACCTGTTATTTTATTACCCATCATCCCTACCCTTGCTTCCCATGTTGCAAATTGTATGCCCTAACCCTACTATGCAGAATTTTCAGCTATTATCTGTCTTTACGTTGTATTGTATTGTTCTGCTGTTATAGGACAAATTTTTCAACTGTCTGTATGTTTGTTGCGGTCTAGAACCTGTATTATGCAAAATCTTAATAAAAATTTATTGAAATAAAATTACCAGGATGGCGTCCCTTAGTAGAGAATTTGGGGACATTACCCCCATAAGTGTCAACAGCAGATCCTCACCCCATAACAGTGTGTCATGATCACATTTTTTGCTTAAAATTTAATTTTCCTATTTTCCTCCTCTAAAACCAGGGTGCGTCTTATAGTCCGAAAAATACAGTATGTTCATTCTTCATTGCGTTTTGTGAACATTTTCCACCCATTGAAATGTATGAGGTATGTCAAAACGCTACCAAAATGTTTAGCTGTGCACTGCATTTTGCATCCGTTCTTGTCAACAAAAACGCAGGTCTCTCTCTCTCTCTCTGTTGGTCTCTCCCTCTCCCTCCTTTATACTCACAGATCACCGACACGGCTGGCACACTGCTCCCGCGGCTTCTCCTGCTTCTGAAAGTGCCGGCCGCTTATTAGGCTCATCTCATAGTCACTGCTTCCCCCGCCCACCGCCACCTATGATTGGTTGCAGTCAAACGCACCCCCACGTTGAGTGACAGCTGTCTCACTGCAACCAATCACAGCCACCAGTGGGTGGGTCTATATCATACAGTAAAATAAATAAATTAAAAAAAAAAACAAACAAAAATTATAAAGATGGACACTAGCGCTCCCACAAGGAATGAGAAAGGGGCTATACTTAACGCTGGGGGTATGGAGGTGATGCGGAGGGGGATACAGGACTGAAAAAATCAGTTAAACCTATAAAAAAAAAGGGGGTGATGAAGGGAATGGAAGCTGCTGGCAGTTGGCAGGGTCCGCGTAAACCTGTCTAAAAGAAGAAATAAATGAAAAACTACCGCGCTGACTGGATGAGTGGGAAAAGGGAGTGAATGGGTGGACCTAAATTTAGGTATACAAATATGGAGACAGAGCAGGGAATTGGTAAACTGTAAGCTGATTTATTGTATAATAATTTAAGATAAAACACAAGTTTTAAAATTAAGGATAAAAACAAAAAAAAACCTCTGCATGGAGGTATTGTGGAGAGGGTCCTGGTGAGTAACTTAGGGACAGAAGGGTAGAGTTGGGACCAATTAGGAATACAAAATGGCAGGAATGAATGCAGGTAAACTAATAGGGATAATGAGAATCGGGGTTAAATACTAATTACCTGGTAGTTATGAAAACAATAAGGATGAAAATGTAGAATTTGTGAAAATGACAAGAGGAGGAGAGAACAACTTTTGGCGTTTCCCCTTTATGTAGGAACATGTAAGACTAATCTACTTACTTTGGTTTACAGGTTCCTACATCAAGGGGAAACACCAAAAGTTGTTCTCTCCTCTTGTCATTTTCACAAATTCTACATTTTCATCCTCATTGTGTTCATAACCACCAGATAATTAGTATTCAACCCGCATTCTCATTATTCCTATTATCAGTTTACCTGCATTCATTCCTGCCATTTTGTATTCCTAACAGGTCCCAAGCCTCCCCTTCTGTCCCTAAGTTCCTCACCAGGACCCTCTTCACAATACCTCCACGCAGAGGTTTTTTGTTTTGTTTTTATCCTTAATTTTAAAACTTGTGTTTTATCTTAAATTATTATACAATAAATCAGCTTACAGTTTACCAATTCCCTGCTGTGTCTCCATATTTGTATACCTAAAATTAGGTCCACCCATTCACTCCCTTTTCCCACTCATCCAGTCAGCGCGGTAGTTGTTTTTTTTTTTATAAATTAAAAACACCCCGACATGCAGTCCCCCCTTCCCCCAATTGATACCCAGCCATAATAAAGCCTCACAGCCACTCACTGGCTGGTATTTTCAGACTGGGGAGGCCTATTGTTTTTAGGCTGCCCCCCAGTCTAAATATATCAGCCAGCAACCACCCGAAATTGCTGCATTCATTAGATGCGACAGTCCCAGGACTTTACCCGGCTCATCCCGATTACCCCGGTGCAGTGGCAATTGGGGTAATAAGGAGTTAATGGCAGCCCATAGCTGCCACTAACATGTAATAAAAAAACAGCACCCTGGTCAAAAACAATCGAGCTGCCTGTGGAATCACCACACATTCAGTGACGTAGGGACGCACATCCAAGTCAAGGGATCACTTGATATAACATACCATAAAAAGAAGTAGTGACAGCGTCCCATTGTGTGAAGTTCAATTCAATTCATCTTCATTCCATTGGTTGAGCACAGCAACGTTTCAACCAGTTTGGTCTTTTTCAAGCATAATACTTATCAACCAATGGCATAAAGATGAATTGAATTGAACTTCACCCAATGTGACGCTGTCACTACTTCTTATCATAGCTGCCACTAAATCCTAGGTTAATCATGGCAGGCGTCTATAAGACACTCTACATGATTAATCTGTAAGTAAATAAACACATACACCCAAAATATCCTTTATCTGGAAAAGAAGACAAAAACACATCCTCTTTCACCACTTTATTAACCCCCAAACACCATTCCAGGTCCGACGTAATCCACACGAGGTCCCACGACGCTTCCAGCTCTGCTACATCGGAATCTCACAGCGAGCAGCCATAAAGTATGACTGCTCGCTGTGAGCTCCACACAGTAACTGAAGTGAGTCGCGTTATCAGCGGTGACGTCACTCAGGTGATTTGCGGTCACAGGTGAGCCATTCACCTGTGACCGAAAATCAGGCCGCGACAGAGACAGAGCCGTGCAATGAGAATTAACTCGGATGAGGCGCTGACGTCACAGCTCTGAGCCTTACACTGTGTCGCACCACTGACCTCAGAGGTTCATTCGAGTTCATACACTCATCACATGGCTCTGTTTCAGTCTACTGTCAGCGGGCAGTCATGCTATCTATCCCTCTATGTATTCTAGCTATCATATTTTATTTCTCCTTTAAAAATGCACTGTCCAAAATGCAGCCCAAATGCAGTGAAAACGCATGCGTTTTTACTGCATTTTTTTTTGTCAAATGCAGTGTTTACATTTGGTCAAGCATCGGTCAGCGTGCAGACATAGCCTAAAGGGAATCTTTCAGTAAATTAAACCTTTCTAACTATATGGGCATGCAGGTTACAGAAAGCACAATATAATTATATATTGATATCTGCAGTGAGACAAGAATTAACATAGTACAGCAGAAGTGAATATTGTCAAATTACAAACACATTTGCAGCTGCCCTTTCAGTGCTTCTGCTGCTACCTGAAAGGCAGCATGCATGTGGTGTGTTAAGGGCAATACAGCAGAGCTGACAACACTATGAAAGGACAACTAGAAATATACTAGTAATGAGACAATATTCAACTCTGCTGTACTGTGCTGGTTATAATCAGTCACAGCTCTGCAGCAGAGCAGTCAGCACTATGAGAGGACAACTGCTGCAAATATTTGTAATGAGACAAGGTTTACCACTATAGTACTGTGTGCGAGCTCTGTTCTACTTTGTTGGTTCAGATCTCACTGCAGAGCTGTGCGATTATGAGATCAAAGTATCAGTCCTTAAGTCTCACACTGGTAACACCCTCTTTTATTCAACCCCTTCACATCACATGTCGTGTCTGACTTTCATTTGAGCCACGACCATGTTAAATTCCGCTGTCGATCTGACATCGGCATTTAACACACCAGCAGGAGGGCACGCCGCTATGCACCCATGATGTGATCTGCGAAGTATAGTACAAGCGATCACCCTAAAGGGGAATAGAAAAATACGGTAAAGAGTAAAAAAAAAGGTTTTTTAAAATATGAAAAAATAAGTCCAAATCACCTCCTTTTTGCTCATTTACAAGCTATGCCTTGATGTGGCTACTGGGCAGATATATAAATGGCCATTTTTTATGCTAAATATCTTAATTTTTATTAGATTTCCTTTAGCTGTAATACATATCTATATTCTTACAGTCATGGTTTTCCTGTTTTAGTATTTCAGAGTGCAACGGTCTCTTTTTTTGGTATTTTTGTCATGTTCAGCTATGCACCTGTTCACAATTCAGTTTTGGGAGTGCCGTCAGTCTTTTTGTCTACAACACTACAATAAATGGTGATCAACACATCATATCTACCTTAAAATAGTATGAGTAAAAATGTCAGCTCAGGGGCAAACAAAAAAGCTCTCATATAACGCTATATTCCAAAAACTTGGATGATGGCGAGAAAAACAAAAATTTTTTTTTACAAAAATCTCGGAATATTTTTTCACCACTTAAAAAAAACCCCCAAAAAATAATAATAAAGATATGTTTGTTATCTGCTTAGTTGTACTAACCTGGAGATTCATATTTGCAGGTCAATTTTACAGTTTAGTGAACATGGTATAAAAAAAAAACAAAAAACACCCCAATTGTTAATTTGCATTTTTTTTTGCAATTTAACGCACTTGGAATTTTTTCCCCACTTTTCATTGCATCAAACAACAAAACTAATGGTGTTATCACGCAAAAGCAAACCCTCATAAAGTTATGTGGACACAAATAAAAAGAAAAAAAGTCATCTTGGAAGAAGGTGAGGAGAGAAAAAAAAAGCACAAACATTGAACATCCACTGGTCATGAAGGGGTTAAAATAAGATTTGGAGCATAAATCTCATTTATATATAAAAATAGAAATTTCTCTGGAATAAGACATCAGATTACAGATAGCAAAGTATCATTTTATTCAACTTTCTAGGACCTGCATGCGCATTTTTACACATCTTAGAGGGATGATTCTGACAGATTCCCTTTAAGGGGGCAGTGTGCTCCTGCTTGAGAAAGTTTGAAGTAGTGGTACAGCAGAGGCAGCTGGCACTGATCTGACCGATTTAGAGCAGTGCTTACAAGCTCCAATGGAAAAGCTTATAATCCCTGCGCTCCTTATGCAGACTGAGGAAGTGACCAGTAACATAGGCAGAAAGTGGTTAATGATAAATTAAACATTTGTAATAACCAGATTTAATAAAAAGATTTTTTTAATAACAAGTAAATTGAAAATTTTCTATTATTTACAAGCACTTTGGAATTTTAACCATTTACGAAGCTGAGAAAAAAGGAAAAGGTTTGAATAACGAATAAACAAACAAAAAAATCTCTATGGAACTCATAAAAGCCAATGGTTACTACATATCTACATATAACAACCTTTGTGGGCATTTTTTTCAATTAAGTGCATGTATTTTTAGCTAAAAATATTGACCCATGTGGCTTCTTCAAGTCACTGTACATAGACTCCACAATGCGTTCGTGGTGAATCAGTCATTGACCTTTCTTCTGAATATCTCTACGCTGATTTAGAATTACATCACAGTTGAGTTGAACCCTAATGTGGTCATAAATCACCTTAGAGGTGTTCAGAAAAAGAGGCCGAGGGGCTACAAACAACCTCAATGACAGCCAGCTATGTAAAGTGAAGCACAAAGGCCACAAGTCAAATGGTTCAACATTTGCTATAAAACCTAATTGCTCAAATTAGCCCAAAATATACACATTTAACTAAAAATTCTCCTAAAGGTGCCCATATTTTTCAACCCCATCTTGCTCTATGTGTACTATTACGGTATGTCATGGAACAAGCATCACTATACCATTTTTTCGGTTTAATATGTATTTTGTCTAATTAAATCTGGTCCCTTGGATATATCCATGTTGGACTTTTTGGCGTTCAATGGAGAGCTCCCCCAACAAAGCGCAGAAATAGAGGAGCAGAGCAAGGAATGCTACTATAGGACATGTATTAGCTGTGTTCTACAAGTGGCACCTGCCTCTTAAAGGAAACCTGTCACCAGTTTTTTCACTATGAAACCAAAAGGGTCACCTTCTGGAGCTCCTGGGCTGCATTCTATGAAGGTGTACCTTGTGCCCTGACTCCCCTTGCAGACCCCGAATATAAGTTTATAAAACCTGACCGTTACGTATGCTAATGACCTTTGGGGCTCAGATGGGCGTGCACGCTGCTCGGCCAAATCTCGCGTCTGTGCAGTCATTTCCCTGGCTTGCATAGGTGCAGTTCGCCCTCGCGCGTGTCAGTGCAGTGTTTGCACATGTGCAAGATTACGGTCGGGTACGAGGATAACGCAGGGGACGTCATGCACTTTGACGACTATAATCTTGCGCATGCGCAAACACCACACCGGCTCGTGCGAGAGTAAACTGCGTGAGCCGGGGAAATGACTGCACAGACGCGAAATTTGGCCAAGCAGCATGCATGATGACAAGGGTGTCATCACGTCAATCATGAAAGGAGGATGGCGAAGAAGGCCACAAGGAGGGACCGGAGACAAAAATGAGCACACCCATCTGAGCCCCAAAGGTCATTAGCATACCTAACAGTCAGGTTTTATAAAGTTATATTCGGGGTCTGCTAGGGGAGTCGGGGCACAAGGCACACTTTCATAGAATGCAGCTCAGGAGCTGCAAAAGGTGACACTTTGGTTTCATAGTGAAAAAAACTGGTGACAGGTTCCCTTTTAGAACTGCGATCAGATCTAACGCCAATCACTGGTATTTAACCACTTTCAATCCCTAACAACGGCATTTATGTGGGGCAATCCTGGTTGGGTGTCTCTTTCAATATTTTAAAAATATTATAAAATAAATACTAAACTTTGTCATCCCCTGTTCCCTAAATTTAAAGAATAAAAAAAAAAGTCATGCTTGCATAAAAGTCCAATGTATCAAAATATAAAATTTTTGAATCCATACAGTAAAGAAAAAAAATTGAAATGCCAGTTACCGTTTTACGGTTGTTGCACCTGCCACAAAAAAATGCAACACAATGCAATGAAAATGTCGTAAGTACTCAAAAACAGTACCAATAAAACAATATCAATATAAGTTTACAGAAAGATAAAACATCTTTGAATCCTGGAATTGGGGATAAAAAAAGTGCAAAAAAAAAAAAAAAATTAAGTTAGCTTTGTCTAAGGCGTTAAAGCATTTAGGCTCAAGTTTGCTTCCAATGCAATAAGATTGGCCTGATTAATTGACTTCATTAAGAAAAAAGAAAGTTGATGTATTATCTCATATTGCAAAGTAAATCGGTTATACAATAAATTCACCACTAGATGGCACAAAGCTAACGGATATGAGATGTTCTGAAGCCAACCGTAAACATCGAGGATCCTTCACTCCTGGTTTAGACCAGTGATGTAAAACTATGGTTTTGCTTTGTGCTATTGACACTGTTGTACTCCAAAGAGACAAAGACCACAAGACAATTTTTTGTAAGAAAACCAAAATATATAAAAATCAACACGCTACAAAAGAAAAAAGAAAAACAATTCAGGCATTTGGTGACATTTCTGCAGTGCTGTCAGGTAGTAGTGCTGTGAAAAAAAGTTAACACATACACAGATACAGAACCGAACATCCTTACAGACCAGTAATAGGAAATTGAACATCTCTGGTCAATTTTGAACCCTGTCCTTCCAGCCTGCTGGTAGGACACCTATCTAAGCAAGTGTTAGGTACTAAAGAAGCTCTGACCAATCATGCAACTCCGTGCTCTGCAGTTTGAGAGTTGAATCATAACAGTGTGTGACCAAAGGTAAGGAATTCGCTACAAATGACTTGTGCTACATAGAGATATATAAAATAAGAGGGGAGTTGGAGTTCATGGTCTACAGAAGGGTTGTATATAAATGTGACCTTTAATAAATAAATGACGTTTTTCTTTCCTGAAAACAGAAACTATAAAATTGAACAGTGCACTACAAATCTCAACCCTTCCAATGTGTGATGAAATATACCAATGTCCGACTCTCTTAATTCCCAGTGTGCTCCTATTCAACAATAAATTATTGACATTAAAATGACACATTACACTGCTTACAGAGTCCATATCATACATAGTGGTACTAAGATCTCACGCTTTCATCTGAAATTTACATAGTCCTTTAAAAAAAGCAAAACAGTATTTATAAAGACCCTTTATCATATTTAAAAATGTACGCACCCTACACTTTCATCATGTCTCCAGCCTTTCTGTTCCAATGACATGATCCACACCTATAAGATCTGAAATGTGGACATTGGTGTGTATTCATAAAGGTCATCCCAGTGACAATGGTGACCCCCCCAGAGCATGGGCCAAGAGTATTGCACCGATGCCTGAGAAGACAATGCAGACATTGGGCCAGAAACTTCACCCAGTGAATTTTTCACATTACTTGTTTTTTTTTTCTGAATAACTTTTACATAGCACTTTTGGAGTTCTTCTTTGAGATGTTCCTAGAAAAAGACTTTGTATTCAGCAATCTTCATATTCCTCTCTATATGTCAATTTAGATATTGAAGTAAAAAAAAAAAAAACATTTTCTTTAACAAAATAAAAACATCTCTTTGCACAAACATAAGAAGAGAGGAGGACACTTGATATTGTGGATTTTACATTAGCCAGTCCTTCCTGAGAGGCCCACTTTGGCCTATGGCAGCAACCAAGGTCATTAAAGGCGGTGAGGACAAAACATTGAAAGTATACGTTCCCATATATATATAGATGTTAATTTATACATGTACAATAATATATTTAACACATTTTCTTTAGCAGACGATTGAGGCACAATAGAGAGCACTAAGTGATAATGCCGCTCTGCCAGGAAAATTTGGGCCAATAAATGTGCAAAAAAAGTGTAAACTTATTTAGGTTTGTTGTCCCAAGAGGCTATAAGCGAGTTGGTTCATCATCACTGTCGCTACAATTGCCACAGCAGTCCTGGATAAGAAAGCAAACAGAGATATGATTAATCAAAAAGTAACACATCGTCACATTTCATAAGAGATCCTACCTTAAAGTGAACCTCAATATTTAAGGCTATTTAAAAATGCACCGTTTTTGCTTTATTTTTTCAGCTGAAACCTGATCTTTTAGCAGTACAAATGTTGCATTGAAAGCACAAGTTTGCTGTATTTTGGCAGAATTGTTTAGCACATTACATGCTTAATAACGTTAGTTCTATTCTCCAAAAATTCAACACCAAGTCTTCTAGGCGTGGAATGAGAAAGTTGGCGACATAATACAACATCTAAGTTTTTTCTATTTTTCAAGAAAGACCTCTTTTAGAGTCTGGATGCTGGATGGAGAGGGAGGCTCACCTTGTGTCTTCAGAATATCCCATAGGTGTTCAATTGGGTTCAGACAAAGAGAAATACTTGGTCAATGACTTCCTGTTCTTCAGGAATGCAACTGATGTGTGTTTTTCAGCCCCACATAAGGACAACGCCACCACCATGTTTCACTGTAAGCTCCAAGTTTCTTTCTAAATTATTTTTTCTAAATACATGGTGCCTACAGTGAAACAAAGTGGAGGCAGTTTACTTCTGTGGGGCTGCAGGAGTTCTCCTGGTGTCAGGGAGCTACATTTCATTGATGGTATCATGAATTCACATATGCGCTATATTGAAAGAGAAGATGCTGCCATGTCCTTTGTACATGTGCATGTGCATTTTTTCAACATGACAATGATACAAAACACACATCTAAGGCCACTGTTGCATTTTTGAAGAACAGGGTGACCGTGATTCACTGGCCTGGTATGTCTCCTGATCTGAACCCAACCAAACAGCTAAAGGAATTCTGAAGAGACAAGAGCAGAATCACTCTCAATCCTGCATCCAAGTTCTAAAATAAGTCGTTTTTGAAGAATGGTAAAACATAGATGATGTAATAGGTTGCCAACTTTCTGTGCCTGAAACGCTTGGTGCGGTCTTTAAAAATACTTGATGTAGTAGTTTTTGATGTACCAGACCATAGGATACACTGAACCATAAGACACAGTTAGGTTTTAGAGGAGAAAATAGGAAAAATAAAAAATTGAAGCAAAAATCTTGTAATGATGTACTGTTATTGGGGCAATGTCCCCCAATTCTGTTCTAATATGGGCCCCCTTACAGGTATTCATGTCATCCCATTCTGGTGTAAAATATAGACCAAAGGTTTGGACACCTTCTCATCTCTAGAACAACTATTAAGAGGAGACTTTGTGCAGCAGGCCTTCATGGTAAAATAGCTGCTAGGAAACCACTGCTAAGGACAGGCAACAAGCAGAAGAGACTTGTTTGGGCTAAAGAACACAAGGAATGGACATTAGACCAGTGGAAATCTGTGCTTTGGTCTGATGAGTCCAAATTTGAGATCTTTGGATCCAACCACCGTGTCTTTGTAGAAAAGGTGAACGGATGGACTCTACATGCCTGGTTCCCACCGTGAAGCATGGAGGAGGAGGTGTGACGGTGTGGGGGTGCTTTGCTGGTGACACTGCTGGGGATTTATTCAAAATTGTAGGCATACTAAACCAGCATGGCTACCACAGTATCTTGCAGCGGCATGCTATTCCATCCGGTTTGCGTTTAGTTGGACCATCATTTATTATTCAACAGGACAATGACCCTAAAGACACCTCCAGGCTGTGGAAGGGCTATTTGACTAAGAAGAAGAGTGATGGGGTGCTACGCCAGATGACCTGGCCTTCACAGTCACCAGACCTGAACCCAATCGAGATGGTTTGGGGTGAACTGGACCGCAGAGTGAAGGCAAAAGGGCCAACAAGTGCTAAGCATCTCTGGGAACTCCTTCAAGACTGTTGGAAAACCATTTCCGGTGACTACCTCTTGAAGCTCATCAAGAGAATGCAAAGAGTGTGCAAAGCAGTAATCAAAGCAAAAGATGGCTACTTTGAAGAACCTATAATATAAGACATATTTTCAGTAGTTTCACACTTTAAGTATTTGATTCCACATGTTTTCATTCATAGTTTTGATGTCTTCAATGTGAATCTACAATTTTTAGAGTCATGAAAAACAAGAAAACTTTGAATGAGAAGGTGTGTCCAAACTTTTGGTCTTTACTGTATACAGTTAGGTCCAGAAATATTTGGACAGTGACACAAGTTTTGTTATTTTAGCTGTTTACAAAAACATGTTCAGAAATACAATTATATATATAAGATGGGCTGAAAGTGCACACTCCCAGCTGCAATATGAGAGTTTTCACATCCAAATCGGAGAAAGGGTTTAGGAATCATAGCTCTGTAATGCATAGCCTCCTCTTTTTAAAGGGACCAAAAGTAATTGGACAAGGGACTCTAAGGGCTGCAATTAACTCTGAAGGCGTCTCCCTCGTTAACCTGTAATCAATGAAGTAGTTAAAAGGTCTGGGGTTGATTACAGGTGTGTGGTTTTGCATTTGGAAGCTGTTGCTGTGACCAGACAACATGCGGTCTAAGGAACTCTCAATTGAGGTGAAGCAGAACATCTTGAGGCTGAAAAAAAAGAAAAAATCCATCAGAGAGATAGCAGACATGCTTGGAGTAGCAAAATAAACAGTCGGGTACATTCTGAGAAAAAAGGAATTGACTGGTGAGCTTCGGAACTCAAAAAGGCCTGGGCGTCCACGGATGACAACAGTGGTGGATGATCGCCGCATACTTTCTTTGGTGAAGAAGAACCCGTTCACAACATCAACTGAAGTCCAGAACACTCTCAGTGAAGTAGGTGTATCTGTCTCTAAGTCAACAGTAAAGAGAAGACTCCATGAAAGTAAATACAAAGGGTTCACATCTAGATGCAAACCATTCATCAATTCCAAAAATAGACAGGCCAGAGTTAAATTTGATGAAAAACACCTCATGAAGCCAGCTCAGTTCTGGAAACGTATTCTATGGACAGATGAGACAAAAATCAACCTGTACCAGAATGATGGGAAGAAAAAAGTTTGGAGAAGAAAGGGAACGGCACATGATCCAAGGCACACCACATCCTCTGTAAAACATGGTGGAGGCAACGTGATGGCATGGGCATGCATGGCTTTCAATGGCACTGGGTCACTTGTGTTTATTGATGACATAACAGCAGACAAGAGTAGTCGGATGAATTCTGAAGTGTACCGGGATATACTTTCAGCCCAGATTCAGCCAAATGCCGCAAAGTTGATCGGACGGCGCTTCATAGTACAGATGGACAATGACCCCAAGCATACAGCCAAAGCTACCCAGGAGTTCACGAGTGCAAAAAAGTGGAACATTCTGCAATGGCCAAGTCAATCACCAGATCTTAACCCAATTGAGCTGCATTTCACTTGCTCAAATCCAGATTTAAGACGGAAAGACCCACAAACAAGCAAGACCTGAAGGCTGCGGCTGTAAAGGCCTGGCAAAGCATTAAGGCTCTGTGCGCACTAGACCTTTTTACCCGCGGATTTACCCGCGGATTTGCCGCGGAAATTTCTTGAGAAATGTCTGCAATCTTTGTGCAGACATTTCCCAGCAATTTCTATGAAAAAAAAAAAATAGCTGTGCGCACTTGTACGGATTTTTCTCAAGAAATTTCCTTGAGAAGAATTTCTCGAGAAAATTTCTTGAGAAAATGAACATGTCCATTATTTCCGCAGGTACCCTGCGGATTTCGGCAGTACAGCCTGCAAAAATCCGCAGGGAACCACCCGCGGGAAAATCGCGGCAATTTCGCGGCTATTCCGCGGCTAATCCGCATGCGGATTTGGTGCGGATTTTTTCCGGAGGTCCGGAAATCTTTCACTCCCAGAAGTTTCTCAAGAAATTTTCTTGAGAAACTTTACATTTCTAGTGCGCACATAGCCTTAGAAGGAGGAAACCCAGCGTTTGGTGATGTCCATGGGTTCCAGACTTAAGGCAGTGATTGCCTCCAAAGGATTCGCAACAAAATATTGAAAATAAAAATATTTTGTTTGGGTTTGGTTTATTTGTCCAATTACTTTTGACCTCCTAAAATGTGGAGTGTTTGTAAAGAAATGTGTACAATTCCTACAATTTCTATCAGATATTTTTGTTCAAACCTTCAAATTAAACGTTACAATCTGCACTTGAATTCTGTTGTAGAGGTTTCATTTCAAATCCAATGTGGTGGCATGCAGAGCCCAACTCGCGAAAATTGTGTCACTGTCCAAATATTTCTGGACCTAACTGTATGTCCTCCATCCTGATATATATGCTCCGTATCCTTGTTCCATCGGGTATATATGGCCCTCATTCTGGTATATATGACCCTTGTCGTCTTGGACCCATCCTGATATATATGGATCCCCATCCTGGTATATGATTTCCATTGTGGTATATATAGCTCACATCCCTGTATACATGTCCTCATCCTGATATATATGGTCCTCATCCTGGGCCCATCCTGCTATATGTGATCCCCATCCTTGTCCCATCTTGGTATATATAATCCCCATCTTGGTATTTATGACTCCCATTTTTGTATATATGATCCCCCATTATGGGCCCATACTGGTGTATATCCCTCTCATCACACCACACACAAAAAAAATTAAACAACTACTATACTCGCCATCCTCATGCTTCCCAGTGCACAGTGTCCTCTTCTGATGCCAGCAAGTGACTTCAGCATGTATGCAGCACAGCAGATCACATTAATGCCATGCCTCCTCAGTTACAAGCTGATGTCAGCTGCCGGAATATTTACTGCTCCCCAAGCCCAAGATTATGGGTGTCAGGAGCAGTGAATATTAATTCTCTTTAATAGCAGACACACATGATCACCTCAGTCACTGCAATAAGCTGGGACCTGGGTGATCATGTGTGCCCGCTATTATAGCGAATGAATATTCACTGCTCACCAGGCCCATAATTCCATACATTTCTCAGTGCCGCCTTCAGTGCCTGGAGGAGGGCAGGATTATGGGCATGGGCAGCAGTGGATATTTATTTTCTTTTATTACCGGGCACACTGTTAGCCCCAGTGTGAGCTCCTGCCTCCTGTTACCCTGCTACTGCCTTCTGTGACTTCCTCCGCTGCAGCCCCCCAACACAACCACATCCAGGTACATCCGTACTGTAAGACGCACCCCCCATTTTCCTCCAAAGTTTTTTTGGAAAAAAAGTTTTATAGTATGAGAAATACTGTTGGTTGAATTCATTTTTACACCAATTTGAGTAAAACAGAATATTTTGTCATGAAAGTTAGGTTAAGGTTACCTGTTCCATGTTGTAGGTTAAAAATATGTTGTAAAAAACTCAAACTTGTCAAAGCTATGGAAACTGTTCTCGAGTTCAGTTAGATTGATTTAAATTGTACCTTTCAAATGTGTTGTGCTATATTATATATACACTACAGTTCAAAAGTTTGGAGTCACCCAGGCAATTTTGTATTTTCCACGACAAATCATATTTTTAATTATCAAATGATTTGCATAATGAATAGAAAATATACTCCAGACATTGACGAGGTTAGAAATAATGATTTTTACTTGAAATAATTTTCTCCTTCAAACTTTGCTTTCGTCACAGAATGCTCCTTTGCAGCAATTCCAGCTTTGCTGACCTTTGGCATGCTAGCTGTTAATTTGCTGCGGTAATCTGTTGTTCTGTGTCTTACAAATGTTCTTCTGTGTGATCCAAATACCTCAATCTTCGATTCGTCTCTCCATAACACTTTTGTCCAATCTTTCTCTGTCCAATGTCTGTGTTCATTGCCCATATTAATCTTTTCCTTTTATTAGCCAATCTCAGATATAGCTTTTTCTTTTCCACTCTGACCTGAAGGCCAGCATCCCGAAGTCTCCTCTTCACTGTAGACGTTGACGCTGGTGTTTTGTGGGTTCTATTTAATTAAGCTGCCAGTTGAGGACCTGTGAGGCTTCGATTTCTCAAACTAGAGACTGTAATGTACTTGTCTTCTTGCTCAGTTGTGCAGCGGGACCTCCCACTTCTCTTTCTACTCTGGTTAGAGCCTGTTTGTGCTCTCCTCTGAAGGGAGTAGTGCACATCATTTTAGGAAATCTTCAGTTTCTTGGCAATTTCTTGCATGGAATATCCTTCATGTCTAAGAACAAGAATACACTGTCGAGTTTCACATGAAAGTTCTCTTTTTCTGGCCATTTTGAGAATTTAATGGAACCAACAAATGTAATGCTCCAGATTCTCAACTAGCTCAAGGGAAGATCAGTTTTATAGCTTCTCTAATCAGCAAAAAACAGTTTTCAGCTGTGCTAAAGTTTTTTCAATGGATTTCTAAACATCCACTAGCCTTCTAACTGTCAGGTTTCCGGGTTTTCCAGTCCTCTTTTGAAAAAGCTTGCCCTCGGTTAACATGGAGTTTTGTGTTCTGTTGCCCTACTTCCTGTCCAGCTGCTTAAAAGGCCGCCTCTAAGCTTAGTCCAGTGCCTGAGTATACTGCTTGCTGTGTGCTCCTGCTTTGCTGCTGCTGCTACTTGATTAGCTTTGGATCCTCCTGGAAATCTACCGACCGACTCTGGACCATACCCGGTTTCTTCAAACTGTGCCCGGACTCCGTCTGCCGTCTTTTGTCAAGCACGTCTGCCCG
Organism: Anomaloglossus baeobatrachus; assembly: GCF_048569485.1. Lineage (NCBI taxonomy): Eukaryota > Metazoa > Chordata > Amphibia > Anura > Aromobatidae > Anomaloglossus > Anomaloglossus baeobatrachus. The sequence goes on along the minus strand of NC_134356.1, from coordinate 117,165,790 downwards.
GTTTCTTCCGGTTCATAACCATTCTGGACTTTCATTCCGTACGGACACTTCTTGACTTTACCGCTTGCCCCTTGTGTCCCGGCTGCGGCGCATTTAGGCCTTCCGGGGTTGATTGCCGGACAGTCCCTGTATAGGGGTTCGCTCTGGTGGTCTCCCTGGGGGAGTCCGGTGCGTGGCCCCGGGAATCCCCTTCGCTCCGTTTCAGAAAGGTATTTTTTTTGTGTTTGTTATACTGTGTATTTCCGTTGTGTATCTACCGTGGTTACATATCATAAAAACATCTTGTACCACAAACTCGTCTCTGGCTGTCATTGCCCTAACGCTATCG